>NW_027590938.1:0-137500 GCF_964213995.1 Mustelus asterias
CACCCCGATTCTCCCCCCCCCACCCCGATTCTCCCCCCCCCACCCCGATTCTCCCCCCCCCACCCCGATTCTCCCCCCCCACCCCCGATTCTCCCCCCCCACCCCGATTCTCCCCCCCACCCCGATTCTCCCCCCCCACCCCGATTCTCCCCCCCCACCCCGATTCTCCCCCCCACCCCGATTCTCCCCCCCACCCCGATTCTCCCCCCCCACCCCGATTCTCCCCCCCCCACCCCGATTCTCCCCCCCCACCCCGATTCTCCCCCCCACCCCGATTCTCCCCCCCACCCCGATTCTCCCCCCCCACCCCGATTCTCCCCCCCCACCCCGATTCTCCCCCCCCACCCCTTCCAGCCCTGGCAGCATTCCTGTAAACCTCCTCTGCACTCTCTCCAGAGCAATTACCATCTATCCTGTAATATGCTGACCAGAACTGCCCACTCTGCTCCAGTTGTGGCCTCACCTGTGTTTTATACAATTCCAACATTATATACATTTATATTCTGTACCTCTGGCAGTGAAGGAGAACATTCCACATTCCTCCTTTACAACCTTGTCTGCTTGAGAGAGAGCGGGGTGGACACGAGGGAGCGGAAGGGGAGTGAGACAGATAGAAGGGAACTAGACAGACGAGAAACAGTCTGGAGAAAGTGTGTGAATGAGACATCCAGGAGACAATGAAGTACAGAGAAAGAGCGCGTGCGAAGCAGAAAAAGGGAAGAGAGAGAGACAGGCTGGAGACGGGAGAGAGTCACTCACCTGAAGAAGGGGCTTGGGGCTCTGAAAGCTTGTGTGGCTTGTGCTACCAAATAAACCTGTTGGACTTTAACCTGGTGTTGTTAAACTTCTTACTGTGTTTACCCCAGTCCAACGCCGGCATCTCCACAGGGGCACTTCATTTGAGGGGGGAGAGAGGCAGGCTGGCAGAGGGGGGAGAGGCAGCTGGCAGAGGGGGAGAGGCAGCTGCAGAGGGGAGAGGCAGGCTGCAGAGGGGGAGAGGCAGGCTGCAGAGGGGGAGAGGCAGGCTGGCAGAGGGGGGAGAGGCAGGCTGGCAGGAGGGGGAGAGGCAGGCTGGCAGATGGGGGGAGAGGCAGGCTGGCAGAGGGGGGAGAGGCAGGCTGGCAGAGGGGGAGAGGCCAGGCTGCAGAGGGGAGAGGCAGGCTGGCAGAGGGGGGAGAGGCAGGCTGGCAGAGGGGGGAGAGGCAGGCTGGCAGAGGGGAGAGGCAGGCTGGCAGAGGGGGAGAGGCAGGCTGGCAGAGGGGAGAGGCAGGCTGGCAGAGGGGGAGAGGCAGGCTGGCAGAGGGGGGAGAGGCAGGCTGCAGGCGGGAGAGAGCTGGGTAAGACAGTCTGGGGAGGGAGCCGGGCAAGACGGACGGGGAAGCAGCCGGGCGAGACGGACGGGGGTGGGAGCCGGGCGAGACGGACGGGGCGAGGGAGCCGGTCGAGACGGACGGGGGGAGGGAGCCGGGCGAGACGGACGGGGGGAGGGAGCCGGGCGAGACGGACGGGGGGAGGGAGCCGGGCGAGACGGACGGGGGGGGGAGCCGGGCGAGACGGACGGGGGGTGGGAGCCGGGCGAGACGGACGGGGGGTGGGAGCCGGGCGAGACGGACGGGGGGAGGGAGCCGGGCGTGACGGACGGGGGTGGGAGCAGGGCGAGACGGACGGGGGGTGGGAGCCGGGCGAGACGGACGGGGGGGAGGGAGCCGGGCGAGACGGACGGGGGGAGGGAGCCGGGCGAGACGGACGGGGGGAGGGAGCCGGGCGAGACGGACGGGGGAGGGAGCCGGGCGAGACGGACGGGGGGAGGGAGCCGGGCGAGACGGACGGGGGGAGGGAGACGGACGGGGGTGGGGGGGCGGAGGGTAGGGGAGCGGGGGGTTGGTGGGACAGACGGAGGGATAGGGGGTGGGCCAGACGGGGGCGAGCCAGGGTGGGACAGACGGGGGCGAGCCAGGGTGGGACAGAAGGACAGGGGAGAGAGTTTACCGATTAAAGATATTGGGGCTTGTGGGGACAGTGTGTGAAAATGACATTGATGTGGAAGATCACCCTCGGGCTGGATCGTGTTTGAGGGGCCGAGTGGCCTCTGGTGGGCAAGTTTGGAGAGCTCTCCGTACACCTGAATGAAGCTGTGCAGGATGAGACAGGCCTGGGAATTCTTCCCGTTCCCCCTCCCCCAGGCCCTGAGCACAGCTCCGCCAGCTGCTGATTTGGGCTGTGTCGGAGCTGCTGGGGGGGGGGGGGGGTCGGAGTCAGCAACCGAGGGCGGAGTGTTGTCTGAAAACACTGCCTGCGAGGACTGTACCAAGGGGGGCGGGAGGGTAGTTAGTGCAGGGGGAGGGAGGGCGAGACAGGATCTGACCGTTTGGCCTTGAAGGAGAGAGGGGAGGAGGAGGCAGTCGGAGAGAGAGGGTGGGTAGAACATCAGACCAGAACGGGCACTGTGCGGCTGGCGTGTTAGTGCCGGGGAGGACGGGTTTCGAGAGGAGGCGGGTGCAGTGCCACTGTCTGGGTTCCCCCCTCCTCTCAACTCCAGACAGCTCCCCCTCCCCCTACTTCATGCCGGAATCTCAACATCAACCTCCTGCTTCCTGGAATGCAGAGGAACTTGCAAAGGTAGGAGCGGGGACGGGGTAGGAAAAACAACCCGGGAGCCTTATCGAGGGATGGTGGGGGGAGAAGGGGAAGGGGGCTGTTGGATTTTATTGATCAAGGGAGTGTGCGGGGGTGGTGCTGTCCACGAGAGAGAGGGAGCGAGAGAAAGGCAGGCAGGCAGGTTTGGTGGGAAGTTGATCTCAGTGCCAGTACCTGAGGGTGCGGGGGTGGGAGGGAGAGGGGGTGGGGGTCTGCTCTGCCTCTCTCCGCAGCCACACAAGGCAGCTCAGGAATTTACAGGGAGCTCCGCGACGCTCTTAGACAAACAGCAGCTGGCCCGACAGAGGGGAAGAGTTGCTTCTACTGGGGGCGGGGGGGTGGGGGGGGTTTGCAGCCCAAATAAAGTCTGTTCAACAAATGGAGAAATGTCAAAGGCCACCCCTTCGGGAGGGATGGGGGTCGTAACTGCAGCAAAGTCAACACAATCTCAAAAGCAAACTTCAAACCCCCAGAGAAACGAAACGTACTGAAGCGGACGGGAGCGGGGTGGGTGGGGGGGGGGGGGTGAAGGTTTTGTTTTTGTCAGTCAGGGGGATTGAGCCAGCACTCGTGAGGGCAGATAGGTGGCGGGAGGGAGGCTGGGGAGAGTGAAGGAAGGAAGAGGCCTGGGAAGAGGCAGAGAGGGGAGAGAAAGGGAAGGAGGGACTCTGGTAGGGGAGAGGGAGCAAGCAAGGCTGAGATGAGGGAGGGAGGCTGGAAGAGAGAGGGAGGGGAGAAGGAGGGTGCGAGGCTGAGAGGAGGAAGGGAGGGAGGCTGGGAAAAGGCAGGTAGGGATGAGGGAGGGAGGCTGGGAAGAGGCAGTCAGGATGAGGGAGGGAGGCTGGGAAGAGGCAGTCGGGATGAGGGCGGGAGGCTGGGAAGAGGCAGTCGGGGATGAGGGAGGGAGGCTGGGAAGAGGCAGTCAGGGAGGAGGAGGGAGGCTGGGCAGAGGCAGGTCGGGATGAGGGAGGGAGGCTGGGAAGAGGCAGTCTGGATGAGGGAGGGAGGCTGGGAAGAGGCAGTCTGGATGAGGGAGGGAGGCTGGGAAGAGGCAGTCTGGATGAGGGAGGGAGGTTGGGCAGAGGCAGGTCGGGATGAGGGAGGGAGGCTGGGAAGAGGCAGTCTGGATGAGGGAGGGAGGCTGGGAAGAGGCAGGTCGGGATGAGGGAGGGAGGCTGGGAAGAGGCAGGTCGGGATGAGGGAGGGAGGCTGGGAAGAGGCAGTCAGGGAGGAGGAGGGAGGCTGGGAAGAGGCAGTCGGGATGAGGGAGGGAGGCTGGGAAGAGACTGACAGACTTGACTGCGCAGCGCCCCTGAGTATCTGTTGCGGCTTCACTGACGGTCACTTGTAGAGTTTTCAGTCACAGCAAGAGGCAATCGTGCTGAGGGAATCTTCAACCGATGAAACTCCCCAATTATCGTCCCAAGGGAATGATTGAGTCTCTGCTCCCTTCCCCCCTCTCCCACTCCCCCACTACCCATCTCCCCTACCCCAAACCTAACAACAAGAACCAAAAGCGACCTGCATTTCTGCACCTCGGGGACCATCCTCCCCTGGTGCCTCTGTTAGTCATGTAGCGCATGTGAAACGCACTTGGAATGCAGGAAAAGTAGAGTCGCTTGTTGGCGCACAGCAAGATCCCACAAAACCACAAGGGCCACCATACATGATGCGATGCTGCTCAAGGCCTCAGCGCGGACCCAGGAATTTGTAATATGTGAAAACGCTCTGAACCATCTGGGATTCAGTCGGCTGGAGTGGTGGAAAAAACCAAATCTTGCCAGGCCGAGAGGGTTTGACTTATTTGGGTCTCTGTTGGTTTTGTGACTGTTGTTCTTCTGGCTGGGATGCTCTGTGGTATCCGCCTGGGGCTCTCATGGTGTGTTAGGTCATCCCTTGCATTGTGTTCATTCTCTCTCGTGTTCCCCGACCCCACCACCTTTCACACTTGAACATCAAGCAGTGATTGCTGGCAGGCAGTTTGACTATGGGTAGCAGCAGCGGTGAGTCTACCTGCACCCTTTATTAAATGTGCGCTCGGTGTCAGGATTGATTGCAGGCATCCTGGCTGAATTTTTCTTTCACCCCCCCCCACCCAACACCTGTTTCCCTATTAGGCCCACAAGCACAGATTGTATTATGCTGCGTGCTGCCCCAGTTAACCTAAGCCACTGGACATACAGTCCAGAGACCTGAAGTGTTCTGTGTGGCTCAGAACCTTTTCCTGTTTCCTACCACACAGTGATGGGGTGCGGATCTGTGACCCTCTGACAGTGCGGCACTCCCTCAGTACTGACCCTCTGACAGTGCAGCACTCCCTCAGTACTGACCCTCTGACAGTGCAGCACTGCATCAGTACTGACCCTCTGACAGTGCAGCACTCCCTCAGTACTGACCCTCTGACTGTGCAGCACTGCATCAGTACTCACCCTCTGACAGTGCAGCACTGCATCAGTACTGACCCTCTGACAGTGCAGCACTCCCTCAGCACTGACCCTCTGACAGTGCAGCACTCCCTCAGTACTGACCCTCTGACTGTGCAGCACTGCATCAGTACTCACCCTCTGACAGTGCAGCACTGCATCAGTACTGACCCTCTGACAGTGCAGCACTCCCTCAGCACTGACCCTCTGACAGTGCAGCACTCCCTCAGTACTGACCCTCTGACTGTGCAGCACTGCATCAGTACTCACCCTCTGACAGTGCAGCACTCCCTCAGTACTGACCCTCTGACAGTGCAGCACCCCCTCAGTACTGACCCTCTGACTGTGCAGCACTGCATCAGTACTCACCCTCTGACAGTGCAGCACTGCATCAGCACTGACCCTCTGACAGTGCAGCACTCCCTCAGCACTGACCCTCTGACAGTGCAGCACTCCCTCAGTACTGACCCTCTGACAGTGCGGTACTGACCCTCTGACATTGCGGTACTGACCCTCTGACAGTGCAGCACTCCCTCAGTACTGACCCTCTGACAGTGCAGCACTCCCTCAGTACTGACCCTCTGACAGTGCAGCACTCCCTCAGTACTGACCCTTTGACAGTGCAGCTCTCCCTCAGTACTGACCCTTTGACAGTGCGGCACTCCCTCAGTACTGACCCTCTGACAGTGCAGCACTCCATCAGTACTGACCCTCTGACAGTGCAGCACTGCATCAGTACTGACCCTCTGACAGTGCAGCACTGCATCAGTACTGACCCTCTGACAGTGCAGCACTCCCTCAGTACTGACCCTCTGACAGTGCAGCACCCCCTCAGTACTGACCCTCTGACTGTGCAGCACTGCATCAGTACTCACCCTCTGACAGTGCAGCACTGCATCAGTACTGACCCTCTGACAGTGCAGCACTCCCTCAGCACTGACCCTCTGACAGTGCAGCACTCCCTCAGTACTGACCCTCTGACAGTGCGGTACTGACCCTCTGACATTGCGGTACTGACCCTCTGACAGTGCAGCACTCCCTCAGTACTGACCCTCTGACAGTGCAGCACTCCCTCAGTACTGACCCTCTGACAGTGCAGCACTCCCTCAGTACTGACCCTTTGACAGTGCAGCACTCCCTCAGTACTGACCCTTTGACAGTGCAGCTCTCCCTCAGCACTAGCAGCTAGAATCTTGAGCTCAGCTATCTGGAGTAGGACTCAAGTGCATGACCTCTTGACTCCAAGGCTGGAGCCAGCACTGACAGTTGCGATGACCTGTCCAATGGTCCAAGGGGGGAAATGATGGTGATTTATGTCGCGGTCGAAGTATTAGAGTCTTTGCGACAGTAACACAGCGTGTGTGTAATGCAGCACTGTTCCCAGTTTGTCACTGTTCGCTGTTGACTTGGTCCTGTCTCGTGTGACCGGACCGTGCTGTACTTGTGGCAGGAGCAGGCAGGTTTGAAGGGTGGGGCAGTGTGTGCGCGATGGGGTGCGGGCAGTATCAGGCAGCCCGCTCAGGTTAGCCAAATCAGCGCTGAGAACACAAGCTCAACTGTGTGGACGTTGTAGGGACTGGCATGATGTCCCTGCCAGCTCTGGGCACACCTGGCTTCGGGAGTGGAGAGACTGGCCCCATTGCGTCTGCTCGATTGCCTGTGTTTTGTAAACAAGGAAACCCAGCAACACCCACCCCCCCCTCCGCCCCCTCCGCCTACCCCCGCGGCCCTACATTGTCCTTCTCCGGTGTTTGTAGATCAGGCCTGCTCGGTCCCCCATTGCCCAACTCCACCCCGCCGTTCTGAGTGCTGTTGATCTCTAGTTTTTTTTCTTGGGGGGGTTTTCAGTAACTTTGCCGAACTGCAGTGCTGCACTGCCAGAGGGTCAGTACTGAGGGAGTGCTGCACTGCCAGAGGGTCAGTACTGAGGGAGTGCTGCACTGCCAGAGGGTCAGTACTGAGGGAGTGCTGCACTGTCAGAGGGTCAGTACTGATGCAGTGCTGCACTGCCAGAGGGTCAGTACTGATGCAGTGCTGCACTGCCAGAGGATCACAGACCTGCATCCCATCACTGCATGGTAGGAAACAGGAAAAGGTTCTGAGCCACTTTGTGGTTTGGTTTGCAGTTTTGTTGAAATGTCCCATGGAATTTGAAGTGCAGTGGTGTCTGATAGGTCAGCGAGGCCAGTGGAATGAGCGGGTCTGAGGGGCTGACTATCCCTGCGTGAGGAAGGCAGCGGCTTTCGTCTTAACACAGGACACTGGTGAGCCCCACAACCTGTCCAGATCTCTGCCCTCCCCCATTTTCTGGCCTCTTGAGCATCTTCAGTTTAACCTCTCTGCCGTCGGTGGCCATGCCGTAAGCTGCCCAGGCCCTGAGCTCAGTTAATTCCCTCTCTTATCTCCGGCTGTCTCGATCCTGCTTTCAGGCGCTCCTTAAAACAACCTCTTGGACTAAGTTTGGTCACCTGTCCTCGATCAGCTTACATGGCTCAGTGGTGATGGTTGTTGCTAAGAAGGACCTTGGGATATTTTGCAATGAAAACGCAGTTATGTTGATGGAAATTGTTGTCACACAACTGGTACATGTGCGTGAGGAAGTCGGCTTCTAAATGATTTCCCTGCCCGTTGTAAACTTTTCATCCCTGTTCTGAGGAAATGAACACCCATTCGGGCTCTTAATGCATGTGTTGCCCTTTTGGGTCAGGTGTCATTGCCCCACGGTTGAAAGACTGGTGGAAAGTAGGAGGCAATAAAGGAATGTTGGAATAGAATGGACTCACCAGATACAGTATGCCCGTATTTGCCTGCGTGCGTCAATGGATGCGTGTGTCTGTGTGTGCATGCGTGGGCCTGTGTGTGCGTGGGCCTGTGTGTGCGTGTGCACGCGTGGGTCTGTGTGTGCGTGTGCACGCGTGTGCGTGTGCACGCGTGGGTCTGTGTGCGTGTTCATGCGTGGTGTGCGTGTGCACACGTGGGTCTGTGTGTGCGTGTGCATGCATATGTCTGTATGCGTGGGTCTGTGTGCATGCGTGGGCCTGTGTGTGCATGTGCATGCGTGGGCCTGTGTGTGCGTGTGCATGCATGGGTCTGTGTGTGCGTGTGCACGCGTGGTGTGCGTGTGCACACGTGGGTCTGTGTGTGCGTGTGCACGCGTGGGTTCTGTGTGTGCGCGTGTGCAGGTGTGGGGTCTGTGTGCGCACGTGTGCAGGCGTGGGGTCTGTGTGCGCGCGAGTGCAGGCGTGGGGTCTGTGTGCGCGCGAGTGCAGGCGTGGGGTCTGTGTGCGCGCGAGTGCAGGCGTGGGGACTGTGTGCGCGCGAGTGCAGGCGTGGGGTCTGTGTGCGCGCGAGTGCAGGCGTGGGGACTGTGTGCGCGCGAGTGCAGGCGTGGGGTCTGTGTGCGCGCGAGTGCAGGCGTGGGGACTGTGTGCGCGCGAGTGCAGGCGTGGGGTCTGTGTGCGCGCGAGTGCAGGCGTGGGGTCTGTGTGCGCGCGAGTGCAGGCGTGGGGTCTGTGTGCGCGCGAGTGCAGGCGTGGGGGTCTGTGTGCGCATGTGCGTTCCTGCAGTTCGAAGAATAAATAGCTTTTTAAAAAATTTCAGATTCTCTGACTTTCTGGATCTAAGTTTTAATGCAGGAGGGGAGCCTGATAGGTGATTTTATTTTGATTTATTTGTCTACGAGATGTTGGTATCACTGGTTACACCAGCATTTCTTGTTCATCCCTAATTACCCTTGAGAAAGTTGTGATAAGACACCTTGAGCCACTGCAGTCCCTGTGGCGTAGGTACACCCACAGTGCTGTTAGGGCGGGAGTTCCAGGATTTTGACCCAGAGACTGTGAAGGAACGGCCGATATATTTCCAATCAGGGTGGTGAGTGATTCAGAGGGGAATCTCCAGGTGGTGGTGTCCCAGGTATCTGCTGCTCTTATCCTTCTCGATGGTAGCGGTCATGGGTTTGGAAGGTGCTGCCTACGGAACCTTGGTGAGTTACTGCAGTGCATCTTGTAGATGGTACACACGGCTGCCCCCGTTGGTCGGTAGTGGAGGGATTGAATGTTATTGGATGGTGGAAGTCTAGCTGGGTACTTTGTCCTGGATTGCGACTGTTTATCTACCAATATATTGGTATATTTTGTCTCAGATTGCTTCATTTCCCCCCTCAAGGGGCCCCTCTCGTGTTCAAATACACAGTTGGTGAGTTGCATATCACTGTGGAGGGCAAACAGCAAATACGGATGTGTCACAGTGCCCAGCTCAGTGAGCCCAGGGGGGGGGGAAATCCCCCAATCATATCATTTGTGGAATCTTGCTATGTGTGGAAGGGCTGGCTGTGCGGGGAGGCCCTCTCGGAACGAGGGGGTATTGGCTGTTCGGACTGTGAGGGGGCTGGATACTCTCGGGTGGTGAGAGTTAGCGGCCCAGTAAAATCTCTCTGGAGTTTGGAATGATTGTGCTGGAGGGGCTGAAGAGAAAGCGTGCTGTTAGACACACACCGCATGACAGGAATTCAGAGCAGGCCATTCGGCCCCTTGAGCCTGTTCTGCCATTGGATGAGATCATAGCTGATGTGTTTGTGACCTGAACTGCACCCTCCTGGTTCAGAGCAAGTTTACTGGAATGGCTGGATTGTCTTATGAGGCAATGTTGGAGAGGCTGGACTTGTTTCCATTGGAGTTTAGAAGAGTGAGGGGTAACTTGGTTGAAGAGTATAAGAGTCTGAATGGCTTTGACAAGGTGGACGTGGAAAGGATGTTTCCTCTTGTGGTTGAGTCCAAATCTGGGGTGGGGGCAGTGTTTTAAAATGAGAGCTTGGCCTTATAGGACGGAGATGAGAAGAGTTTTTCTCTGAGAGTTGTGTGACTTTGGAACACTCTGTCTCAGAAGGCGGTCAGGGCGAGGTCACTGAATATTTTTCAGGCGGAGGTAGATAGATTCTCATTAGGCAAGGGATTAATCGTGAGTGATAATTGGCTTGGATTCCTGTTCTGTGACACTGACCCCTGCCAGGAATTGCTTTGTGTAACCAAGCCAATGCCCATAACAGTTGGGCACAGCTGCGATGCACATTGCTGTCGAATAGCCATCCAACTCATTTTTAACTTTTGACCCATTTCGTGTGGGCGGGTTGCAGACACGGGGGTGAGATTGGGTTGAAAGGCAGGAAGGAGAATGGCTGGTTATTATCAGCACTGCCCTCGCTGTTTCCTGCTGGGCCCTGCTTTAGGGTAGCCCAGAATAGTGGGAGTGACTGGTCCCAGACAGCAGGCACAGCGGTATCATGGTCTGCTGACTCGAGGCTTACTTCACAAAATGCTTTTCCTGCTGAGATACAGCGATAAGCTGTAATTAGTGTCGAGGTTGTGGGAGTGACCAAGATAAAGAGAGAGGCAGAGAGGGGAAGGCAGAGAGTGGGAGGGCAGGGAGAGAGATGCAGAGAGTGGGGAGGCAGGGAGGTGGCGAGATGCAAGGGGTGGGGGGGGGGGGGAGGGTGGGGGGGAGGGGGGTAAAGATACAGGGGAGGGGGAGGGAGGAAAGGTGCAGGGAGGGGAAGAGAGAAGGAGATGCAAAGTGGGGAGGAAAGAGAGAGATGCATAGAGTGGGGGGGAGAGAGTGATGCACGGCAAGGAGAGGGAGGGGGAGAGAAAGAGAGATGCAGAGAGAGAGAAGTAGAGATGGGAGAGAGAGAAGTAGGGAGGGGGAAGAGAGAGAAGTAGAGGGAGGAGAGAGAGATGCAGGGGGTAAAGAGGGAGAGAGACGCAGAGGGAAGTGGGGATGTCAGAGGAGGAATGGGAGGCATGCATTGCCAGAGAGAGAGTGAGAGAGATTGCATGGGGGAAGAGTGCGACCCAGATGGAGACAGAGACACAAAGTGGGAGAATCACATGGAGAGTGAGCGACTTATGGGGGGGGGGGAGAGAGGGGGGAAGAAGCACGAGATGGAGGAGGGCAGACAAAAACAGGGTTGTGTAGATGTTGCTGAAACTCTCCAGTTGTGTTTGGGTCTGTGTATATACAGAGTGCTTCACATTGAAGGAAATTCCAAAGGCCCAATCCCTGCTAAAGTTCCACCGAATAGACGGTTAGTAATGTGGAAAGCCCGATGAACGGGGCAGTGACTCTGTGGGTGGGAATTGGCCGGACAAAGTGAAAACAGGAGGTAATGGCAAACAGTTGTTTTTCAGAGTGGAGGGGAGTTAAGAGTTCCCCTGAGATCTCTGACGTGTATTAATGACCTGGGTATGCAAAGCATGGTTCCAGAGCTTGAAGATGATACAAATCTCAGGAAAGAATGAGACAGACAGTAGGAGGAGGATGTAGGAGGACTGGTCCAACACATGGCGGATGCCATTTAGCACACTGAGGTGTGAACCGATAGACTTTGGGAGGGGAGAATGTGGAGGGACAATATAAACTCAGTGGTACAATTCCAGAAAGGAGGGGGGGGGGGGCGGTGCAATTCAGATACAGAGAGATCTGGGGGAGGACGTACGTAAATCATTGAAACTGGGTGTGTAAGTACACAAGTCATTGAAGCTGACAGGACCCAGAGGAGAACCCCCTCTTTATTCATTCCATCCAAAATAAAACGGATTACGGAAAAAACAAGCAGCAAAGAGGGAACCTCGGTTTGATTAATCAGGACACAGATACAACATGGAAATGATGTTAAACTTTTATAAAACCCCCAGTTAGGCCTCAGCTGAAGGCCTCTCTCTCTCTCTTTCTCCCACTTTAAGAAGGAGGTCAAGGGGAAGGGAGAGGATGGGCAAGAGGACATTTCCCCAGCATGCTCCCAGGGATGAGGGAGTTCAGAGGATGTAGAGAGACTGGGTGGCACAGTGGCAGAGTGGTTAGCGCTGCTGCCTCACAGTGGCAGAGTGGTTAGCGCTGCTGCCTCACAGTGGCACAGTGGTTAGCACTGCTGCCTCACAGTGGCACAGTGGTTAGCGCTGCTGCCTCACAGTGGCACAGTGGTTAGCGCTGCTGCCTCACAGTGGCACAGTGGTTAGCGCTGCTGCCTCACAGTGGCACAGTGGTTAGCGCTGCTGCCTCACAGTGGCACAGTGCTTAGCGCTGCTGCCTCACAGCACCAGAGACCTTGGTTCAATTCCGGCCTTGGGTGACTGTATGGAGTTTGCATGTTCTCCCCATGTCTGTGTGGGTTTCCTCCCACAGTCCAAAGGTTTGGATTGGCATTGGTAAGTGCATGGGGTTATGGGGAGAGGGAGGAGCGGAGAGCCTGGGTAAGATGCTCTTTCGGAGAGTTAGTGCAGACTAGATGGGCTTCCTTTTGCACTGTAGGGATTTTATGATTCTAATGCTGGAATTGTTCTCCTTGGAACGAAGGTTCGGGGAGGGTGGGTGGAGGGTGATTTAATCAAGGTATTCAAAATCATGAAAGGTTTTGGATGGAATGAATAAGGAGAAAGTGGCAGGAGGGACACAGATTGAAGAGAATCAGTGAAGACCAGAAGGGGAGGTTTGGAGATGAATACAGAATGTGTTTCTGCAGTGCGTTGTTGTGATCTGGGATGAGTTGCCTAAAAGGGTGCCGGAAGCAGTAAACTTGGGAGGGAATTGGATAAATGCCTGAAGAGAGGGATGATGCAGGTTCGCGAGGAAAGAGCAGGGATGAATTGGATAGCTCTGTCGAAGATGGGCCGATCAGCCTCCTCTTGTGCTGTATCAATCCACGATCCCGTGTTGCCACCTTGTCCATTAACGACACGAACAACTTGCATTGCTGTAGCGCCTTTTCATGTCGCAGACATCCCGAGGCTCATGCAAGGTGGGCAAACAATCGAGCCGCACATTAAGTCCGGTTTCTAAATGCTTAGTCAAAAGCGGTGGCTTTGAGCAGCAACTTGAAGGAGGACGGCCGCGAGGATTGGGGAGGGAATCCCAGGGTTTTGCGGACAACAGAGCGGAAGGTATATCCGGCAGTGTAGGAGTGACGAAAACGGGGGATGCTTCGGAGAGCAGGATTGTTGGAGCGAAGAGACTTCAGCATGGGGAGGGGGGGTGGGTCGTTGAGGGGGGTGGCATGGTGCCAGTGGGCGAGGCCATGTGGAGGGAGCGGAGAGCAGGGATGAGAATTTTAAAGGAGCGAGGTCAGAGCCAGGTCAGCGAACACGGGACAATGGGGTGAGCGGGGCTTGGCGCACATTAGGAGGCCAATTGGATGACCTCAAGTTTACAGAGAAGAGAATGGGATTGGCTGGCTGGGCATGTTTTAGAAGCATCAATCCAGAGGTAGCAAAGAACATGTATGAGAAAGCCCTGGTGAATAAATCTCAAAAAACAAGTTCAGCAGGTAATGGGGAAGGCAAATGGAATTTGGCCTTCATTTCAAAGGGAATGGAATATACAATAGAAAAGTCTTGCTCAAACTATACAAGGCTCGACCACACCTGGAATACTGTGAACAGTTCTGGTCCCAAAGAACAAAGAACAGTACAGCACAGGAAACAGGCCCTTCGGCCCTCCAAGCCTGTGCCGCTCCTTGGTCCAACTAGACCAATCGTTTGTATCCCTCCATTCCCAGGCTGCTCATGTGACTATCCAGGTAAGTCTTAAACGATGTCAGCGTGCCTGCCTCCACCACCCTACTTGGCAGCGCATTCCAGGCCCCCACCACCCTCTGTGTAAAAAACGTCCCTCTGCTGTCTGAGTTATACCTCGCCACTCTCAGCTTGAGCCCATGACCCCTCGTGATCGTCACCTCCGACCTGGGAAAAAGCTTCCCACTGTTCACCCTATCTATACCCTTCATAATCTTGTATACCTCTATTAGATCTCCCGTCATTCTCCGTCTTTCCAAGGAGAACAACCCCAGTCTACCCAATCTCTCCTCATAGCTAAGACCCTCCATACCAGGCAACATCCTGGTAAACCTTCTCTGCACTCTCTCCAATGCCTCCACGTCCTTCTGGTAGTGCGGCGACCAGAACTGGACGCAGTACTCCAAATGTGGCCTAACCAGCGTTCTATACAGCTGCATCATCAGACTCCAGCTTTTATACTCTATACCCCGTCCTATAAAGGCAAGCATACCATATGCCTTCTTCACCACCTTCTCCACCTGTGTTGCCACCTTCAAGGATTTGTGGACTTGCACACCTAGGTCCCTCTGTGTTTCTATACTCCTGATGATTCTGCCATTTATTGTATAACTCCTCCCTACATTATTTCTTCCAAAATGCATCACTTCGCATTTATCCGGATTAAATTCCATCTGCCACCTCTCCGCCCAATTTTCCAGCCTATCTATATCCTGCTGTATTGCCCGACAATGCTCTTCGCTATCCGCAATTCCAGCCATCTTCGTGTCATCCGCAAACTTGCTGATTACACCAGTTACACCTTCTTCCAAATCATTTATATATATCACAAATAGCAGAGGTCCCAGTACAGAGCCCTGCGGAACACCACTGGTCACAGACCTCCAGCCGGAAAAAGACCCTTCGACCACTACCCTCTGTCTCCTATGGCCAAGCCAGTTCTCCACCCATCTAGCCACTTCTCCTTGTATCCCATGAGCCTTAACCTTCTTAACCAACCTGCCATGTGGGACCTTGTCAAATGCCTTACTGAAATCCATATAGACGACATCCACGGCCCTTCCTTCATCAACCGTTTTTGTCACTTCCTCAAAAAACTCCACCAAATTTGTAAGGCACGACCTCCCTCTCACAAAACCATGCTGTCTGTCACTAATGAGATTGTTCCGTTCTAAATGCACATACATCCTGTCTCTAAGAATCCTCTCCACTTCTTTAGATAAGTCCCCTTATCTAAAGAAAGACATACTGGCATTGGAGGCAGTCCAGAGAAGTTCCACTAAGTTGATCCCGGGTATGGAGGGATTTTCTTATGAGGAGAGGTTGAGTAGGTTGGGCCTGTATTCATTGGAGTTTAGAAGAATGAAAGGCAACCTCATTGAGACACCGAGGGTTCTGGGGGATTTGACAGGGTTGATGCTGAGAGGTTGTTTCCCCTTGTGGGAGAGTCTAGGACCAGAGGGCACAATCTCAGAGTAAGGGGTCACCCATTTAATACGGAGACGAGGAGGAATTTCTTCTCCCGGAGGGTAGTGAATCTGTGGAATTCTTTACCGCAGAGGGCTGTAGAGGCTGGGTCATTAAGTATGTTCAAGGCTGAGGTGGACAGATTTTTAATCAGTCAGGGAATCAAGGGGATAAGGCGTGAAAGTGGAGTTGAGGATTATCAAATCCAATCAGTCGTGATCACATTGAATGACAGAGCAGACCCGATGGGCTGAATGGCTGACCTCTGCATCTATCCCTGCCAAATCGTTTAAGAACTTTGAAAGTTTCAGTGAGATCATTGCTCATTCTTCTAAACTCCAGAGAGTGCAGGCCGAGTCTTCTCAAATGCTCCTCTTCGGACAGTCCTGCTATCCTGGTGAACCTCTTGCTGCATTCCCTCCATGGCACATACATCCTTCCTTAGGTAAGAGGACCAAAACTGTGCACAGTGCTCCGGGTGTGGGCTCACTGGGATTCTATACAACTGAATCAAGGCATCTTTACTCCTGTACTCACATCCTCTTGCGAAGAAGGCCAACATACCATTCGCCTTCCAGTTGCTTGCTGCAATCTACCTGTTAGCTTTCAGCAATTTATGAACAAGGACACACAGGTCCCTTTGGACAGCAACGCACCAATCTCGTACCATTTAAGTGATACTCTGCGCTTGGGCAATCCTCTTGAGGACATTACCCTGTACATACCCTATGATCAAATATCAAAACCCTGGAACATCCAAAGATTTGTAGTTTTCAGGCACGGCCTGACTAGGTATCCCCACACCACCAGCCTGCCAAGCAGTGTGTCCTGTTGGGTGTCCACTAGTCTTTCTTGCCTCTAAAGACACTCACCCGAGTCAGCTGTCGGTGCAACAAGCAGCAGTTTATTCAATACGATCCGCATAAAGGGGAAAGCTCTCTTGGAACGGTGTTTAAAAGACAATTCCAAGATGCACAGTTTCCAACAGTTATTTATGCCCCCTTTGTGATACCTCGTCACTAACTTGCAAAGTTCTTGTACGTCTAGTTCAGTATGTCCGCAGTTACAGATGAATTTGCAAAACAGTCGGGGAATGACCTGGCCTTTAAACTGTGTTAGTGCCAGTGAATCACACTATCTATTCTGACGATTCACTCCTTTGTCCAGTCACACTCTTATCTTGGCCTCACCCTGACTTCTGAGTCTCACCGACAGGTCACTGCATCTGACTCTAGTGGGTTTTCATTTTTAAATTGCAACCACTCTTCAAACTTCCGTTGGCGATTGGGTCAAACCCGGCGCGGCTACATTCGGGGCCAGGTGTCTCAAGCAAGGGAACACCTGGAGTCATAGAACAATATAGCACGGGAACAGGCCCTTGGGCCCAACCGGTCCACACCAACCATGCTGCCCTCCCAGCTAGTCCCAGTTGCTCGCATTTGGCCCATATCAAAGATGCCAAAAGACAGTATCAGACCAAGCCATTGTCCCAGGCTAGCCACACGGACTCCCGCTGACTATGAAAAGGTTTGCAAGACATAACAGGCTACAAGATGAAGGCAAATAAAATCGCTAGCTCCGACGCACCCCTCCCCGATGGGCTTAATGCAGTCTATGCCCGTTTTGAGCAAGAGGTCAGTGAGTGCACCCGCTCCACACCGGAAACCTCAGATAAACCTATGGGCCAACATCAGAGCAGCCTTCTTGAAGGTCAACCTGTGGAAAATGATTGGCCCGGATGGAGGTACCCAGACGAGCACTCAGATCCTGTGTGGACCAGCTGGTGGGGGTATTCGCAGACACCTTTACCCTCTCTTTATACCAATCTCGGGTCCTTCCCTGCTTCAAGAAGACTACCATCATCCCGGCACCAAAGAAAAGCCAAGCAGAATGACTTGATGACTATTGTCCGGTGGCTCTGACATCCATCATTATGAAGTGTTTCGAAAGGTTAGTCATGGCATGAATCAATTCCAGCCTCCCGGACTGCCTGGATCCAATACAGTTCACCTACTGCCGCAACAGGTCCACAGCAGACGCCATCTCCCTGGCCCTGCACTCAACCCTGGAACACCTAGATAGCAAGGACACCTATGTCATACTGCTATTTATCAAATACAGCTCAGCCTTTAACACCATTATTCCTACGAAACGCATCTCCAAATTCCATGGCCTGGGCCTTGACTCCTCCCTCTGCAACTGGATCCTAGATTTCCTAACCCACAGACCGCAATCAGTAAGGACAGGCAACAACACCACCTCCACGATCATCCTCAACACCAGTGCCCCACAAGGCTGTGTCCTCAGCCCCCTACTCTACTCCTTATACACCAATGACTGTGTGGTCAAATTCCCCTCCAACTCGAATTTTGAGTTTGCTGATGACAACATCATAGTGGGTCGGGTCTCAAACAACGATGAGGTGGAATACAGGAATGAGATAGAGAATCTGGTGGGCTGGTGTGACCACAATAATCTCCCCCTCAATGTCAACAAAATGAAGGAGATAGTCATTAGCTTCAGGAAGCATAGTGGAGAACATGCCGCTGTCTACATCAATGGGGATGAAGTAGAAATGGTTGAAACGGTGACATAGTTCCAAGAAAGGATGGTGTTAGAATTGGAGGGAACATACACATCTTGGTGTTTGCATGTGTCTGCTGCCATTGTCCTTCGAGGTCCTAGAGGTCATGGGTTTGAAAGGCATTGTCAACGGAGCCTTGTTGAGTTAAATAAATAGTGATGTCTGAGGAGTGTACATATTACAGCGAAGGAGGTGCTGGAAGTCTTAAAGCGCATCAAGGTAGATAAATCCCCGGGACCTGATGAAGTATATCCCAGGACATTGTGGGAGGCTAGGGAGGAAATTACTTCTCATCTCAGTTTTAAAGGGACGTCCCTTTATTCTGAGGCTGTGCCCTCAGGTCCTCGTCTCTCCTACTGCAGCCTTCCCATGTCCACTCTATTGTGGGAGGCCAGGGAGGAAATTGCGGGTCCCTAGCAGAGGTATTTGAATCATCGATAGTCTCAGGTGAGGTGCCTGAAGATTGGAGGGTGGCAAATGTTGTGCCTTTGTTTCAAAAGGGCTGCAGGGAAAAGCCTGGGAACTACAGGCCAGTGAGCCTCACATCTGTGGTGGGTAAGTTGTTGGAAGATATTTTGAGAGACAGGATCTACAGGGATTTAGAGACGCAAGGACTGATTAGGGACAGTCAGCATGGCTTTGTGAGTGGAAAATCATGTCTCACAAATTTGATTGAGTTTTTTGAAGGGGTAACCGAGAAGGTAGATGAGGGCAGTGCAGTTGATGTTGTCTACATGGACTTTAGCAAGGCCTTTGACAAGGTACAGCATGGTAGGTTGTTGCATAAGGTTAAATCTCACGGGATCCAGGGTGAGGTATCTAAATGGATACAAAATTGGCTTCTTGACAGAAGCCAGAGGGCGGTTGTAGAGGGTTGTTTTTCAAACTGGAGGCCTGTGACCAGCGGTGTGCCTCAGGGATCAGTGCTGGGTCCACTGTTATTTGTCATTTATATTAATGATTTGGATGAGAATATAGGTCGCATGGTTAGTAAGTTTGCAGATGACACCAAGATTGGTGGCATAGTGGACAGTGAAGAAAGTTATCTCCGATTGCAACGGGAGCTTGATCAATTGGGCCAGTGGGCTGACGAATGGCAGATGGAGTTTAATTTAGACAAATGCGACGGTGATGCATTTTGGTAGATTGAACCAGGGCAGGACTTACTCAGTTAATGGTAGAGCGTTGGGGAGAGTTACAGGACAAAGAGATCTAGGGGTACATGTTCATAACTCCTTGAAAGTGGAGTCACAGGTGGACAGAGTGGTGAAGAAGGCATTCAGCATGCTTGGTTTCATCGGTCAGAACATTGAATACAGGAGTTGGGACGTCTTGTTGAAATTGTACAATACATTGGTAAGGCCACACTTGGAATACTGTGTCCAGTTCTGATCTCCCTATTACAGAAAGGATATTATTAAACTAGAAAGAGTGCAGTAAAGATTTACTCGGATGCTACCGGGACTTGATGGATTGAGTTATAAGGAGAGGCTGGATAGACTGGGACTTTTTTCTCTGGAGCGTAGGAAACTGAGGGGTGACCTTATAGAGGTCTATAAAATAATGAGGGGCATAGATAAGGGAGATAGTCAATAGCTTTTCCCAAAGGTAGGCGAGTTTAAAACTAGAGGGCATAGGTTTAAGGTGAGAGGGGAGAGATACAAAAGTGTCAAGAGGGGCAATTTTTTCACACAGAGGGTGGTGAGTGTCTGGAACAAGCTGCCAGAGGTGGTAGTAGAGGCGGGTACAATTTTGTCTTTTAAGAAGCATTTAGATAGTTACATGAGTACGATGGATATAGAGGGATATGGGCCAAATGCGGGCAGTTGGGATTAGCTTAGGGGTTTAAAAAAAAAGGCGGCATGGACAAGTTGGGCCGAAGGGCCTGTTTCCATGCTGTAAACGTCTATGACTCTGTCTCTCTAATCCTTTCCCATCCATGTACTCATCCAAATGCTTTTTAAATGTTGCTGTTGAACCTGCCCCTATCGCTTACTCTGGCAGCTCATTCCCTATACACACCACCCTCTGCATGAAGAAGTTGCCCCTCAGGTCCTTTTTAAATCTTTCCCTTCTCACCTTAAACTGAGACCCTCTAGTTTTCAATTCCACTTCCCTGGGGAAAAGACGATGTGCGTTCATCCTATCGATGCCCCTCACGATTTCATACCGCCAGGTTTTCCGTGCTGTGTAGATCCGCAGGGGGCTCAAAATCACATTTTGACTTGATGTTTCAAGTTTAACTAATGATTTGCTCTTTTTGGTTCAGGCAGTACCTCTTTAAGGGGCTGCCCCTTTAATTTCTTCCTCTGTTAATTCAATTTGTTTTAATTGGTTAATTGATTTGCCACAAATTAGGGTAATCCCAGGGTTCACCGCTTCACAACCCCGAGCCCAATGTTTGAACTGGAGCAAGATCTCGCTGATGAACCTCTGCATGTACGTGCTACTCTGATGCTATTCCAAACAAACATCTCCCATTTAAGCGGAACTCTGGGATGCCCACATTTATAAACCACCCACCCTCCAGCCCATCCTCCACCGACACCATCAAAGCTTTTTTCCATCTGCCAAGAGATTCATGCTTCCAAAAGCCCAGAGCAGTGTAGAGAGTGCAGCGGTGAAGTTAATAGCGGAATCAGGAAAGCACGGAGAGGGTTTCAACAAGTGTTGGTGAGTAAAATCGGGGGAAAACCCAAAGGCATTTTATAAAAACATGAGGAAAGCGAAGATGGTGAATGAGGAAAGAGTAAGAGCGATGAGAGACCCAAGGAGGTGCGTGGAGACGGAAGGCATGGGTTTGGTCCTGAATGAATACTTTGCCTCTGTCTCCATCAATGAGGGGGGACGGCGCAGATGTGACGGGCCGGAAAGCCTCCTCCTGCGATTTACATTTTTGACATCCCCCATGGGTGTGTGGTTACCGTGCTGACAAGGCCTCGGGCCTACTTGTCAGGGGCCCTTTTGCAGTGTACAGCAGCAAGCCTGGGATGAGTCAGTCTTATTTTCTCCAGAATTTAATGGCAGGTGAAGCAAAACGGGGGGGGGGGGGGGGGGGTGGAGAGTGGGGCGAGGAAGGAACTTTCTAGATGGAAGGAGCGTGTGCGATCATGCTTACTTGGAGGGATGATGTGGAGGGAGTCAGAAGCAGAAGGCAGAACCCAATCTCAAGCGGGGATTAGTTGGAATTATCTGCAGCACAGGGTGGAATTTGTTGTTTTTGCTATTCCTGCAGATTTTCCCCCACACTCCTCTCTCTCGTCCACTTCCGTCCGTGTGTGGGAGCTGCTGTTGCCTCCTCCTATTGGGTAATGACTTCCACGGGCACTCGATGACTGGGCCTGAAGCAACAACTTGTATTTCCGTCCGTTTAATGAAGTGTCAGGAATCAGACCAAAGTTTGGCATCGAGCTGTGAAAGAAGACTTTGGGGCAGGGACCAAGATGCTTAGTCAAAGCAACTGTTTTATAAAGAGTGTCTGAAAGAATCATAGACTCCTAGAGTGCAGAAGGAGGCCATTCGGCCCATCAAGTCTGCACCGACCACAATCGCCCCCAGGCCCTATCCCCATAACCCCATGCCTTTACCCTAGCTAGTCCCCCTTCACCATGGGCAATTTAGCATGGCCAATCCACCTAACCCGCACATCTGTGGATTGTGGGAGGAAACCGGAGCACTCAGAGGAAACCCATGCAATCACGGGAACATAGAACAGTACAGCACAGAACAGGCCCTTCGGCCCACGATGTTGTGCCGAGCTTTATCTGAAACCAAGATCAAGCTATCCCACTCCCTATCATCCAGGTGTGCCTCATGTGCCTATCCAATAACCGCTTAAATGTTCCTAAAGTGTCTGACTCCACTATCACTGCAGGCAGTCCATTCCACACCCCAACCACTCTCTGCGTAAAGAACCTACCTCTGATATCCTTCCTGTATCTCCCACTACGAACCCTATAGTTATGCCCCCTTGTAATAGCTCCATCCACCCGAGGAAGAATGTGCAAACTCCACGCAGACAGTGATCCAAGCTGGGAATCGAACACGGGTCCCTGGCGCGGTGAAGCAACAGTGCTAACCACTACTAGTGAGAGAGAGAGGGTGGGGCGGGGGGAGAATTGTAGAGCAACCTTTTAGCTGCCATGGCACACTTCTATACTGTAGAAATGTTTGAGGCACACCTCCTAGGTGGCCTTCTTCCCCAACTGGGAACTTTGTTTTTAACTTCGCCCTGTCCCCTCCCTCTCTCTTTATGCTCTCCCTCTCTCGCTTCTCCCAGGCTTTCTGCGCCCATTTTTGACTTTTTGCCCTTATGCGCAGGCTCAGGGGCCTTTGTCTTCAGCTCCAAGTCCTGTTGGCTATGCATGTTGGAGGACTTCAAGAGGTCTCTGCGGCCCTCTGAGATTTTGTGAAGTTGGAAATTGTCCCCTTGCCATTGTACGATTGCCAATCTCACTCTGACCTGGCAAGTGGGAGAGATTAAGCAGCAGATTGTGGACCCGGCAGTGTCGCCTGAATGGTGCGAGGCCTCACACACAGGCTGAATTATTAACCGAAGGTTGCAGAGAGGCTGGCCTTGTAATCCCTGGGGTCGAGAGATTAAGGGGTGATGTAATTGGAGTGCTTAAAATGATTAAGTGATTTGATGGAATAGATAGAGAAAAAGTATTTCCTGTGGTGAGGGTGGTGCTAGGGGGGTCGTTGGGAGGGGGGAGGGGGGTGGGGGAGTGTAGAACAAGCGGGTCGAGCCTTAAAATGAAAGCCATGCCGTTCATGGGTGCTGAAGAAGCACTTCTCACACAAAGTAAATCTGGAACTATCTCCCCTCCCCCTGACCTCCACAAAAACCTGTCGAGCTGGGGGTGGGGGTTGTGGTTTTAATTGAATATTTCAAAACTGAAGTTGATAAATCGTTGTCAGGTTTAAGGAATGTGCATTTCCCAAGGTAGGGCATTAGACGGAGATCAGCCACGGTCTAACCAAGTGATGCAAAGAACAAAGAAAATTACAGTACAGGAACAGGCCCTTCGGCCCTCCAAACCTGCACCAACCACGCTGCCCGACTTAACTAAAACCCCCTACCCTTCCGGGGACCATATCCCTCTATTCCCATCCTATTCATGTATTTGTCAAGACGCCCCTTAAAAGTCACTACCGTATCCGCTTCCACTACCTCCCCCGGCAACGAGTTCCAGGCACCCACTAGTCTCTGTAAAGAATCTGCCTTGTACACCTCCTTTAAACCTTGCCCCTCGCACCTTAAACCTGTGCCCCCTCGTAATTGAACTTGGACTCGAGAGGGGCAGAATGGCCTTCTGCTGTTCTTACCTTCTGATGTGGTGAGGGGCTATTAGGCTGGAGGACAGTACGTGAGCAAGGAACAGGACCTTGGAAGAAGTGGATGTGAGTTTTAAAATTGAGGTAGGGTAGCACAGCGGTTAGCACTGCTGTCTCACAACAGCAGGGACCCCAGTTCGATTCCCGGCTTGTTGTCTGTTTGTCTCCCCGTGTCTGCATGGGTTTCCTCCGGGTGCTCCAGTTTCCTCCCACATTCTGAAAGACGTGCTGGTTAGGTGTATTGACCTGAACAGGCGACAGACTGTGGCGACTAGGGGAGTTTCACAGTAACTACAGTGTTAATGTAAGCCTTGTGACTAATAAATAAACTTTTACTTTAGGTGTTCGGGTCTGTTAGCCAATGCCATACAGTAAGACCATTTTTACAAAAAAAAAGGATTTGTGTTTCTATGGTGCCTTGCACAGCTTCCGGACAACTGAAAGTTCTTCAGGTCCAATGAGGTACTGCTGTGTCATGGCAAGGTTGAAACAAGGCAACCAGTATGTGCACAGGAAGCTCTCTCAAACAGCAGTGTCATTGTAACCCCACCTGCTTTTCTTAGTGATGTTAGTTGAGTGATAAATATTAGCCCTGTAACACTGGGGAGAACTTGGGCAGCTCTCCTTGCAACCATAGCTGTGGGGCCTTTTCAATTTGCTTAAGGGGTTTAGCATCCCATCTGAAAGATGCCACCTCTGACAGTGCAGCACTCCCTCAGCACTGACCCTCTGACAGTGCAGCGCTCCCTCAGTACTGACTCTCTGCCAGTGCAGCACTCCCTCAGTACTGACCCACTGACAGTGCGGCACTCCCTCAGTACTGACCCTCTGACAGTGCAGCACTCCCTCAGTACTGACCCTCTGACAGTGCGACACTCCCTGACTACTGACCCTCTGACAAGTGCAGCACTCCCTCAGTACTGACCCTCTGACAGTGCGGCACTCCCTCAGTACTGACCCTCTGACAGTGCAGCACTCCCTCAGTACTGACCCTCTGACAGTGCAGCACTCCCTCAGTACTGACCCTGTATGTCCCTGTCAGGTATGTCCCAGGTATGTCCCTGTCAGGCAGGGAAGAAATGGCCAAGTGAGGGAACCATGGTTCGCGAAAGAGGTGGAATGTCTTGTGAAAAGGAAGAGGGAAGCTTATGTAGGGATGAGGAAACAAGGTTCAGATGGCTCGATTGAGGATTACAAGTTAGCAAGGAATGAGCTGAAAAAGGGGCTTAGGAGAGCTCGGAGGGGACGTGAGAAGTCCTTGGCGGGTCGGATCAAGGAAAACCCCAAGGCTTTTTACTCTTATGTGAGGAATAAAAGAATGACCAGGGTGAGGTTAGGGCCGGTCAAGGACAGTAGTGGGAACTTGTGTATGGAGTCAGTAGAGATAGGCGAGGTGATGAATGAATACCTTTCTTCAGTGTTCACCAAGGAGAGGGGCCATGTTTTTGAGGAAGAGAAGGTGTTACAGGCTAATAGGCTGGAGGAAATAGATGTTCGGAGGGAGGATGTCCTGGCAGTTTTGAATAAACTGAAGGTCGATAAGTCCCCTGGGCCTGATGAAATATATCCTAGGATTTTTTGGGAGGCAGGGGATGAGATTGCAGAGTCTTTGGCTTTGATCTTTGGGTCCTCACTGTCCACGGGGATGGTGCCAGAGGACTGGAGAGTGGCGAATGTTGTTCCTCTGTTTAAGAAAGGGAATAGAAATGACCCTGGTAATTATAGACCGGTTAGTCTTACTTCGGTGGTTGGTAAATTGATGGAAAAGGTCCTTAGGGATGGGATTTACGACCATTTAGAAAGATGCGGATTAATCCGGGATAGTCAGCACGGATTCGTGAAGGGCAAGTCGTGCCTCACAAATTTGATAGAATTTTTTGAGGAGGTAACTAAATGTGTTGATGAAGGTAGGGCAGTTGATGTCATATACATGGATTTTAGTAAGGCGTTTGCTAAGGTCCCCCATGGTCGGCTTATGATGAAAGTAAGGAGGTGTGGGATAGAGGGAAAGTTGGCCGATTGGATAGGTAACTGGCTATCTGATCGAAGACAGAGGGTGGTGGTGGATGGAAAATTTTCGGACTGGAGGCAGGTTGCTAGCGGAGTGCCACAGGGATCAGTGCTTGGTCCTCTGCTCTTTGTGATTTTTATTAATGACTTAGAGGAGGGGGCTGAAGGGTGGATCAGTAAATTTGCTGATGACACCAAGATTGGTGGAGTAGTGGATGAGGTGGAGGGCTGTTGTCGGCTGCAAAGAGACATAGATAGGATGCAAAGCTGGGCTGAAAAATGGCAAATGGAGTTTAACCCTGATAAATGTGAGGTGATTCATTTTGGTAGGACTAATTTAAATGTGGATGACAGGGTCAAAGGTAGAGTTCTGAAGACTGTGGAGGAACAGAGAGATCTTGGGGTCCATATCCACAGATCTCTAAAGGTTGCCACTCAAGTGAATAGAGCTGTGAAGAAGGCCTATAGTGTGTTAGCTTTTATTAACAGGGGGTTGGAGTTTAAGAGCCGTGGGGTTATGCTGCAACTGTACAGGACCTTGGTGAGACCACATTTGGAATATTGTGTGCAGTTCTGGTCACCTCACTATAAGAAGGATGTGGAAGCGCTGGAAAGAGTGCAGAGGAGATTTACCAGGATGCTGCCTGGTTTGGAGGGTAGGTCTTATGAGGAAAGGTTGAGGGAGCTCGGGCTTTTCTCTCTGGAGTGGAGGAGGCTGAGGGGAGACTTAATAGAGGTTTATAAGATGATGAAGGGGATAGATAGAGTGAACGTTCAAAGACTATTTCCTCGGGTGGATGGAGCTATTACAAGGGGGCATAACTATAGGGTTCATGGTGGGAGATATAGGAAGGATATCAGAGGTAGATTCTTTACGCAGAGAGTGGTTGGGGTGTGGAATGGACTGCCTGCAGTGATAATGGAGTCAGACACTTTAGGAACATTTAAGCGGTTATTGGATAGGCACATGGAGCACACCAGGATGATAGGGAGTGGGATAGCTTGATCTTGGTTTCAGATAAAGCTCGGCACAACATCGTGGGCCGAAGGGCCTGTGTTCTGTGCTGTACTGTTCTATGTTCTATGACCCTCTGACAGTGCAGCGCTCCCTCAGTACTGACCCTCTGACAGTGCAGCACTCCCTCAGTACTGACCCTCTGACAGTGCAGCGCTCCCTCAGTACTGACCTTCTGACAGTGCAGCGCTCCCTCAGTACTGACCTTCTGACAGTGCGGCATTCCCTCAGTACTGACCCTCTGACAGTGTTGGTTCGGGGCCCAATCCTCTGGAGCAATACCTGAACTCGCAATCCTCTTACCCATGGCGGGAATGAGTCCCAGAGAGCCAGGGCCGGCAGCAAAGGGAGGGAAACCATTCATCCGCCATGATGTTTTTCCATCTGGCGTGGTTTGATAAAGACCAGGTGCTGGATGCCTCCCTACCTCAAACAGGGGCTAAAGGTGCCCGATTGAAATCCTTACCCTCCCTCCTCGCCAGCCCCTGGTGCAGTACGAAACACTGAAATAGTGACTATTTTAATTATTCATTTCACATGCCTCGCCATTCCTGGTTCTGTCAAGGCAGCTTGCTTTCGACCCTGGCCAAACCTGGCCTGGCACAGTCAAAGACCAACTGAGAGAGCTGACCCATCGATGGGGAGATAATGGAGGCGGCGGAAGGGATATTATGTCATGGAGAATGTGGATTTATTTTTGTTGTGATTTACCGATATGCTTGTGCTATTTGCCAGGCCCTCAATGCGATCCTTGTTTCAGGATTTGAATAACATGGGGCTGAGGGTACAATTGACCTCTGTATTTGCAGCTCACACCCTCCCTCCCCAGCCCTTTCATTATCAGACTGTTCAGAGAAGCAGGTATTTTAATAAATATTTTGTTTTGCATGCCTCGCCCCTCCCACTTTTGCCAGTCTCTTGTGTTTGTGTGTGTCTGTTTAGACACATCCCACTGGCACCCCACAGCCTGCAACCTTCCTCGCCAGGCTCTGTTCAAGTCCGGCTGCTGTTACTGTGTACCTGACCATCACTTGCCACAGATTGGTTGGCGGAGGAGTCTGGCGTCGATGTCCGGGGAGGGGGTGAGTTGGCAGTGTGGCACACCCCATTGCAATGTTGACGAGATGGCGGGTGGGCAGGGGTTAGTTGGCAACGGGGCAGGGTGGGGTGTGCTTTGAGAATGTGTGTGTCCCATGTGCCCCGAGGGTGGGGAGGGTCCCCGTATGTTCTGAGGGAGATCTCTGTGTTTTCTGAGGGGGTTTTGTTTCTCCCAGTCCCGCCCCGTGTATTATGAAGGGTCCCATGTGTTTCTGGGAGGATCTTTTGTTTATGTCTGGTATTGGAGGTTGGGGGAGGTGGGATCAGGACGGGTGTGTACCACTGTGTTCAGTGGGATCCCAGGTCGGTTTGGGAGGTGGGATCTCCACGTTTTTGAGGGAGGGCTTGTTTTGAGGATCCCAATGTGTTTGGGGTAGGGGATTCTGGTGTTTTATGTTGGATAGGGAATGGGGGTGATTCCAGTGTGTTTCGGGTTCGCTGAGTGTTCAGGGCCTGCGAACATTTGAATTCCCACGCTCTGTGCCACGGGGTAATGTCTCTGTTTTGGAGCAATGAGCATGGAAGGCCCCAAGGCTTTCACTAGCCAGTATTAAGTTAGCCGAGTCTCCAGGAGAATGCCCCTGAACCACAATGCAGCCAAATCAGGTGGCGTTCCTACTGTCCCTCACTGGTCAGGGTAACGTTTCGCACCATCCCAATGTGCAAGCACTGCCAGAGGTTCAGCACTGAGGGAGCGCTGCACTGCCAGAGGGTCAGCACTGAGGGAGCGCTGCACTGCCAGAGGGTCAGCACTGAGGGAGCGCTGCACTGTCAGAGGGTCAGTACTGAGGGAGTGCTGCACTGTCGGAGGGTCAGTACTGAGGGAGTGATGCACTGTCGGAGGGTCAGCACTGAGGGAGCGCTGCACTGTCGGAGGGTCAGTACTGAGGGAGTGCTGCACTGTCAGAGGGTCAGTACTGAGGGAGTGCTGCACTGTCAGAGGGTCAGTACTGAGGGAGCACTGCACTGTCAGAGGGTCAGCACTGAGGGAGCGCTGCACTGTCGGAGGGTCAGTACTGAGGGAGTGCTGCACTGTCAGAGGGTCAGTACTGAGGGAGTGCTGCACTGTCCAATGAGACATTAAACTGATGCCTTGCTTGCCCTCTTAAATGGTGGTAAAAGACTCCACCATTGGATGAAGAGCAGAGTATCCCCAATGTCCTGGGGCCAATATTGATCTTTCAACAAAATCATTAAAATGGATTGTGGGATACATTTTCTGAGCGCTGTACATGGGAGCTTGCTGTGCCCAAATTAGCTGCTGCTTTCTGGATTCGAAAAGTGACCGCACTTCAGAATTACTTAATTGGCAGTCTGCCCTGTGGTCATGAATAGCCCTGCACAAATACATGTCTCCTTCTTCTAAATAGTGAATAATAGGCAGACAAACATGTTAAATGGGGTATTTTCTGTGTCGTGTGTGTGTCGTCTGTCCTTTGTATTTGTGTGTTTGCTATGAGGGCCGTGTGTGTGTGTATATAAATGTGTGTGTGTTACAGTATTTTGTATTGTATATATTAGTGTGTGTGTCGATGTGTGCTACTGTGTGTATTTTCTGTGTCGTGTGTGTATATATCTGTGTATATTCATGCACATGTTTGTATATGTGCTTGTGTACATATGTATTAGTGTATATTTATATGGTATATATGTACTTGCGTATATCGATGTGCGCTAGTGTGTATCATATTTGTGTGCACTTGTGCATATACATGTATAGGTGTGTGTGCACTTATTGTGTGTGTATGCATCTGTTCATGTCCATACATGTGTGTGCATGTTAGTGTCTGTTTATAATTGTGTGTGTGCCAATGCGTGTGTGTGTGCCTGACATGTGTTTTTGTGTCTGGTTGTACAGGACAGTGTGTGCAGTGAGAGTGGGGCCGAGTTAGGGAGCCATCCTTCACAGCTCCCTGTGTGTAATTGTCTCTGACTCTGTCTCACTGCTCACCTTTGTGTAAGAAGTCTATGTGTGTGTGTGTGTGTGTGTGTGTGTGTCTCCTGTGAGTACAGTGAGCACAGTGTGGGCGCCGGCTGCTCCAATAGGTGGGACCGGCTCAGGAGATTCCAGTGGGTTTTTTAACGTTTTATTGAGCACTGATGTCATACTTTCCTTGGTCTGGTAGCCTGTCCTCAACAACTCCCCTGAACACTGCCTCCTTTCATTATACCCCCTCCCCAACCTCCCATCCACTCCTGCACTGCAGAAAAGAAAACATTTGTCACATCAGAGTTGTTGAGGGAGGGTACACCTTCAGCGATTGAGTCAGCATCTCTGATCTTTCGCACTGATCCCTGAACAGTTGCCGGCAGCTGTGGACAAGTGGCGTGTGTGTGTGTGTGTGTGTTGGGGGGGGGGGATTGCGGTGTGTGTGGACTTGGAAGGAAAGGGAAGAGAGGTGAGGCAGACGGGACGCATGGTGTGCCGGAGATCAGAGTAACGTGTCCTGGGGAATCGCTTGCAATGGGGTCGCCTTCTTTGTCTTGAGGCCAGGAGTGAGTTACGTGGAGCGTCCAATCTTGGCGGGAGAGGATGAGAGGCCGCGAAGCGACCCCCCCCGTTCATGTGGTCAGCAGGAGGGTGAGTGGGTGGCGGGGGGGGGGGGATGTTATAAGGGTGAGGTACGTCTGCATGACAAGCAGGAGGCAGGATTGCATCCCTGCCAAACCTTGACAGTGAGCCGGCGAGAGATCTTTATCCGGGTGTACTGTAGTTTGGATGGTGGACTGACTCCCGTTCTTACCTATTTTTTGCAAAAAAAAATGAAAGTTTGGACGAAACCGGCGATGAATTACTGGGTGAGTGATTGGACTCAGTCTCTGGCCAGTGCTGGAGGCTTGTTTTTTTTTGGTACTGTCCCGTTTGCTTTTAGTGGCCTGCTCCCTCAGTCACTGTGCTTTTAGTGGCCTGCTCCGTTGTCGTTTGTGGGAGCTTGCTGTGCGCTAATCAGTTGCCACATTCCCCACATTGCAGGGGTTGAATGGCCGTTTGAAGCTGGGTGATTGACTAAACCACAACCTCCTCACTCATGTCCTTATCTTTCCTGTCGCCTCAGCCACCCAGGTTCCTCATTTCAGAGAAAATGTGAATAGGGTTATCGATTTTAGTCTGGCACCAAAGTGATTAAGAAATGTCACAGCAGATTCCTGAGAGGCAGGCTGCAAAATACTCCGCAACTCTCTCTCTCTCTCTCTGCCTCCCCTCAAAGAACAAAGAACAATACAGCACAGGAACAGGCCCTTCGGCCCTCCAAGCCCGCGCCGCTCCCTGGTCCAAACTAGACCATTCTTTTGTATCCCTCCATTCCCACTCCGTTCATGTGGCTATCTAGATAAGTCTTAAACGTTCCCAGTGTATCCGCCTCCACCACCTTGCCCGGCAGCGCATTCCAGGCCCCCACCACCCTCTGTGTAAAATACGTCCTTCTGATATCCGTGTTAAACCTACCTCCCCCCCCCCCCCCCCTTTTGAACCTATGACCCCTCGTGAACGTCACCACCGATCTGGGAAAAAGCTTCCCACCGTTCACCCTATCTATGCATTTCATAATTTTATACACCTCTATTAGGTCACCCCTCATCCTCCGTCTTTCCAGTGAGAACAACCCCAGTTTACCCAATCTCTCCTCATAACTAAGCCCTTCCGTACCAGGCAACATCCTGGTAAACTTCCTCTGCACTCTCTCTAAAACCTCCACGTCCTTCTGGTAGTGTGGCGACCAGAACTGGACGCAGTATTCCAAATGTGGCCGAACCAACGTTCTATACAACTGCAACATCAGACCCCAACTTTTATACTCTATGCCCCGTCCTATAAAGGCAAGCATGCCATATGCCTTATTCACTACCTTCTCCACCTGTGACGTCACCTTCAAGGATCTGTGGACTTGCACACCCAGGTCCCTCTGCGTATCTACACCCTTTATGGTTCTGCCATTTATCGTATAGCTCCCCCCTACGTTAGTTCTACCAAAATGCATCACTTCGCATTTATCTGGATTGAACTCCATCTGCCATTTCTTTGCCCAAATTTCCAGCCTATCTATATCCTTCTGTAGCCTCTGACAATGCTCCTCACTATCTGCAAGTCCAGCCATTTTCGTGTCGTCCGCACACTTACTGATCACCCCAGTTACACCTTCTTCCAGATCGTTTATATAAATCACAAACAGCAGAGGTCCCAATACAGAGCCCTGCAGAACACCACTAGTCACAGGCATCCAGCCAGAAAAAGACCCTTCCACGACCACCCTCTGTCTTATGTGACCAAGCCAGTTCTCCACCCATCTAGCCACCTCCCCCTTTATCCCATGAGATCCAACCTTTTGCACCAACCTACCATGAGGGACCCTCCCTGCCTCCCCACCCTCTCCCCACCCTCTCCTGGAGTTTGCACGTTCTCCCCGCGTCTGCGTGGGTTTCCTCCCACAACTCACTGATATACATGTTGGGTGGATTGGCCATGCTAAATTGCCCCTTCGTCTCCAGGGATGTGTAGTTTAAGTGGATTGGCCATGCTAAATTGCTACTTAGTGTCCAAAGATGTGCAGGCCAAGGGGTTTGGCCATGGGAAATGTGTAGGGTTATGGGGATAGGGCTTTGATGAGATGTTCTGTTGGAGAGTTGGTGCAGGTCTGATGATCTGAATGGCCGCCTTCTGCATTGTGAACCCAGATCCCTGGTGCTGTGTGGCAGCAGTGCTAGCCACCGTGCCACGCCTCTGCTCCCCCTGTTCTCCTGGAGCCACTGTAGTTGGTGTGGTGAAGATGCTGGGAGGGAGTGAGCTTTAAGATGTGAACCCAGTGGTGCTAAAGGCTGGCTCATCATTTGTCAGGGTCAGCATGGTGGGGCTTTGGAGGTGTTGCTCCGGTCTTGGGGCTGGGAGATGCTGCTGAAGTAAGCTTGGCGAGAGACACAACATGGCTTCCTGTAGATTTGACTTCTTGCAGCTCCTGTGGTGGAGTGGGAGGATATTGCAAAGTAGTGCGAGGTGATTGAGTACAATGTGCAGCCAGTTCGCTGAGGGCCTCATTTACCTGTGGTTCCTATGTGCGCCTGTGTGGTTACGAGCTTGTGCCAAAACCACCCTTCAGCTAAATGCTGCCTCGCACCTCGCCCAGTTCCGTTTGAATAAAACCTACATCTGGAATATATCAGAAAAAATACTCTGTGTATACTTCCTGTCTGCAAAAAGCTCACTTCCTGTTGTCATCTTGCAAGACCGTTCTCAATTCCTGTGCCCCCGTTACTAAGGGCAGCTGGCTCTGTCAATTTAGGGTGTGATGGAGGCCATTCAGCCCCTCGAGCCTGTTGCACAGGAACAGGAGGAGGCCACTCAGCCCCTTCTCCAGCCTGTCACACAGGAACACGAGGAGACCATTCAGCCCCTTCTCCAGCTTGTCACACAGGAACAGGAGGAGACCATTCAGCCCCTTCTCCAGCCTGTCACACAGGAACAGGAGGAGACCATTCAGCCCTTCGAGCCTATTGCATAGGAACAGGAGGAGGCCATTCAGCCCCTCAAGCTGGTTACGCAAGGACAGTCAGAGGCCATTCAGCCCCACAAGCCTGTTACACAGGAACAGGAGGAGGCCATTCAGCCCCTTGAGCCTGTCACACCGGAACATGAGCAGTCCCATTTAGCCCCTTCAAACCAGTTCATAGGAACAGGAGGAAGCCATTCACTTCCTCAAGCCAGTTATAGAGGAACAGGCCATTCAGCCCCTCAAGTTGGTTTCAGAGGAACAGCAGGAGGCCCATTCACTCCCTCGCGGCTGTTACACATGATCTAGCTTAATGACAGAATAGGAGGAGGCCATTCAGCCCATCTAATGTTCTGCCATCCAGCTAGATCATGGCTGATCTGTATCGTAACTCCATCTACCCCCCTTAGTTTGCTTGTCCTGAACACCCTTACCTCCCCCAAAAAAGCTGCCAGTCTCACTTTTGACATTTGCAACTCACACCTCAGCCTCTTCAGCATTTTTTTGTAGGTGAGGGGGAGTGTGGAGAGTTTGAGATTTCCACTGCCCTTTCACAGGAAGCAGCCTGATCGACCTGCCCTCTTGTATTTAGACCTGCCGGAGCAAATGATTCCTCGCTCGCCTCTCTGTCAAATCCTTGAATGATCTTATGCATCTCAATTGGATCATCCCTTAATCTTGTAGACTGAAGGGACTCGGAAACCCATCTGCACCACCAGTTTAACTACTCCCGTCCTGGTGCCATTCTGGTTAACTGCCCGCTGCAGTTGTACCAACTTGCTTGTGCCAGCACACTGATGCTGGGCCTCTCGGGCGGCACGGTGACACAACGGTTAGCACTGCTGCCTCACGGTGCCAGAGTCCCGGGTTTGATTCTGGCCTCGGGTCACTGCCTGTGCGGAGTTTGCACATTCTCCCCGTGTCTGCGTGGGTTTCCTCCGGTTTCCTCCCACAGTTCAAAGATGTGCAGATTAGGCGGATTAGCCGGGCTAAGTTGCCGCTTGGTGTGCAACGAATTGTGGGTTTGGTGGATTAGCCACGGGGATCGGGCGTGGGATGGGGCCTGGGCGGGATTGTGGTCAGTACAGACTCGATGGGCCGAATAGCTTCCTTCTGCACTGTGGCGATTCCATGTAGGGATTCTCCGAGCTCCATCGCCAGTGTCACGGGGGGAGCCACTGAGATTTAACCCCCCCCCCCACTTGTTTAGAATCATAGAATCTACAGTGCAGAAGGAGGCCATTTGATCCATCGAGTCTGCACCAACAACAATTGGCCCTATTCCCCTAACCCAACATATTTACCCCCCCCAATCCCCCGACACTAAGAGGCAACTTATAATGGCCAATCCACCTAGCCCGCACATATTTGGAGCCCAAATTTCCAACAGTTTCCTTAATTAACTGCAAGGGAGAAAGTCATTCACGTTCTCCCAGTGCCAGGACTGAGGAAGTGCCACACTGCTTTTTGCATGCAATATTTAACCCCCCCAACACCCTTCCTGGCCTCTCAGGTCAATGTATGAATGTACATATGTTCAAATTAGGAGCAGGAGTAGGCCACTTGGCCCCTCAAGTCTGTTCTGCCATTCAATAAGATCATGGCTGATCTGATTGTAACCGTAACCCCACATTCCTACCTCACCCCCCGATAATCTGCTGCCCTGTTCTGCCCCCATAGAAACTAGAATCAGGAGGAGGCCATTTGGCCCTTCGAGCCTGCACTGCCATTCATTTTGATCATGGCTGATCATCGAATTCGATATCCTGATCCCCCCCCCTTCCTCCCATATCCCTTGATCCCTTTTGCCCCAAGAGCTTTATCCATAGAAACACAGGAATGAGAGTGTGAAATTGAAGTGAGTTTGGGGGGGGGGGGGGGGGGGAAGGTGACAGACTGGGAGTCAGTGTGGGTCAGCGAGGGGGGGTCATGTGAGTAGGGAATGATCTGGGTGAGAGCCCGCAATTCTGAAGGAGCTGCCATTGATTAGTTTGAGAGTTATGGGCATTGCTGGTTAGACCAGCGTTTATTGCCCATCCCTAGCTGTCCCTTCTTGAACCGCAGCAGTCCTTCAGGTGTAGGTACACCCATAGAGCTGTTAGGGAGGGAGTTCCAGGATTTTGACCAGCGACAGTGAAGGAATGGCCGATATATTTCCAAGTCAGGATGGTGATCGGCTTGGAGGAGAACCTCCAGATGATGGTGTTCCCAGGTATCTGCTGCCCTTGTCCTTTTAGATGGTAACAGTGGTGGGTTTGAACGTGTTGCCTAAGGACCCTTGATGAGTTGCTGCAGTGCATATTATAGAGAGGAGACACGGCTGCCCCTGTGCGTCGGTGTGCGTGTTGTGAAAGTTGAAGGTGGTGGATGGGACAGCAATCAAGCGGGGCTGCTTTGTGCTGGACGGTGTTGAGCTGCTTGAGTTTTGAGGTGAGGAGAAATTTCTTTCCCCAGAGAGGGTGGTGAATGTGTGGAATTCACTACCACAGAAAATAGTTGAGGCCAAAACGTTATCTGATTTCAAGGAGAAATTAGATGTAGCTATTGGGACAAAAGGGATCAAGGGATATGGGAGGAAGGGGGGATCAGGATATTGAATTCAATGATCAGCCATGATCAAAATGAATGGCGGAGCAGGCTCGAAGGCTGAATGGCCGACTCCTTCTAGTTTCTCTGTTATCAGAGCTGCACTTATCTAGGCTAGGGGAGCGTATTCCATCACACTCATAGAACATAGAAAAACTACAGCACAAACAGGCCCTTCGGCCCACAAGTTGTGCCGAACACATCCCTACCTTCTAGAGCTACCTATAACCCTCCATCCTATTAAGCTCCATGTACTCATCCAGGAGTCTCTTAAAAGACCCTATTGAGTCGCCTCCACCACCACTGACGGCAGCCGATTCCACTCGCCCACCACCCTCTGTGTGAAAAACTTCCCCCTAACATCTCCCCTGTACCTACCCCCCAGCACCTTAAACCTGTGTCCTCTCGTAGCAGACATTTCCACCCTGGGAAAAAGCCTCTGAGAGTCCACCCGATCTATGTCTCTCAACATCTTATACACCTCTATTAGGTCTCCTCTCATCCTTCGTCTCTCCAAGGAGAAAAGACCGAGCTCCCTCAGCCTATCCTCATAAGGCATGCCACTCAATCCAGGCAACATCCTTGTAAATCTCCTCTGCACCCTTTCAATCTTTTCCACATCCTTCCTATAGTGAGGCGACCAGAACTGAGCACAGTTCATAGAATCATAGAAACCCTACAGTGCAGAAGGAGGCCATTCGGCCCATCGAATCTGCACCGACCACAATCCCACCCAGGCCCTACCCCCACATATTTTACTCGCTAATCCCTTTAACCTACGCATCCCAGGACTCTAAGGGGCAATTTTTAACCTGGCCAATCAACCTAACCCGCACATCTTTGGACTGTGGGAGGAAACCGGAGCACCCGGAGAAAACCCACGCAGACACGAGGAGAATGTGCAAACTCCACACAGACAGTGACCCGAGCCGGGAATTGAACCTGGGACCCTGGAGCTGTGAAGCAGCAGTGCTAACCACTGTGCTACCGTGCCGCCCTTGAGGCCGTCCTCGACACACGCGGACGGCCTCAACCGGGATATTGGGTTCATGTCACACTATCTGTAACCCCCACAGTTGCCTAGAACTGCAGAGTTTCACTGGCTGTCTTGTCTGGAGACAATACACATCTTTTTAGCCTGTCTTGATGCTCTCTCCACTCACCTTGTTTTGTTTCTTAAAGACTTGATTAGTTGTAAGTATTCGCATTCCAACCATTATTCATGTAAATTGAGTTTGTGTCTTTATATGCTCTGTTTGTGAACAGAATTCCCACTCACCTGAAGAAGGGGCTTAGAGCTCCGAAAGCTTGTGTGGCTTTTGCTACCAAATAAACCTGTTGGACTTTAACCTGGTGTTGTTAAACTTCTTACTGTGTTTACCCCAGTCCAACGCCGGCATCTCCACATCATGACTTCCTTTGGGCAAGCCAGTTCTGGATCCACAGGGCAGTAGCCACTTGGATCCCATGCCCTTTCACTTTTTCTAGAAGCCTTGCATGGGGGACCTTATCAAACGCCTTGCTAAAATCCATATAAACCACATCTACCGCTTTCCCTTCGTCAATGTGTTTAGTCACATTTTCGAAGAACTCCACCAGGTTCGTAAGGCACGATCTGCCCTTGACAAAGCCATGCTGAGTATTCTTGAGCATACTAAACCTCTCTGTGTGCCTTGTAGATAATGGACAGGCTTTTAGAAGTAGGGAGGAGTTAGTCGCTGCAGTATTCTCAGGATAGGGGGATGGGGAACTCTTGTTGGCGAAGGTGTAGGTGTAAGAGGGCTATGATGGCTTTTTGGTACATCCTGAGGTGATAAAGGCGGTATTTAAATCAACGTATTTTGTTATTGGGAAATGCAGGGTGTTCAGGACTCTGTGTGAACACTTGTCCACACAGGTGGCAGCAGCTGTGCGTGTGCTTGCTGCCTGGCCCGCCTGCTGACAGTCCTGGGCCTGTACATGTCCTGCTGGCCCACGCTGTGGGCAGCATGCCAACCTCTCTGCCTGCAGCACCCAGTCAGGCAGGAAATGGGCAGCTTTCTGCCGAAATTGATTCTGTGCAGGAAATATCAGCTTGATGTGTGAGAGAGAGAGAACCTCCCAGTGACTGCCTCTCCATCTGGGGGTTCTTTCTCCCACTTTCAGTATTAACTTGCAACACGAATCTCTCTCCTCCCTCCTTATTTCTGTCACTCTTTATCTCTCTCTCTTTATCCTCTTTATCTCTTTCTCCCAGCCTGCCCCAAGCTCCCCCACCGGCCCCCCTCAGCCTCAGCCTCTTCCCCCTCCCGCTCCCACCCACCCTCCCGCTCCTACCTCCCTCCCGCTTCCACCTCCCTCCCGCTCCCCTTTGGGACAGGTTTGTCACTATAACACGGGGTACAATATTGGTGGGGACGGGTCTGTCACAATATAACACTGGAACACAGTACTGGTGGGGATGGGTCTGTCACTGTATAACACTGGGGTACAGTACTGGTGGGGACGGGTCTGTCACTGTATAACACTGGGGTACAGTACTGGTGGGGACGGGTCTGTCACTGTATAACACTGGGGTACAGTACTGGTGGGGACGGGTCTGTCACTGTAACACTGGAGTACAGTACTGGTGGGGACGGGTCTGTCACTGTATAACACTGGAGTACAGTACTGGTGGGGACGGATCTGTCACTGTAACACTGGAGTACAGTACTGGTGGGGACGGGTCTGTCACTGTATAACACTGGGGTACAGTACTGGTGGGGACGGGTCTGTCACTGTATAACACTGGGGTACAGTACTGGTGGGGACGGGTCTGTCACTGTAACACTGGAGTACAGTACTGGTGGGGGCGGGTCTGTCACTGTATAACACTGGAGTACAGTACTGGTGGGGACGGGTCTGTCACTGTATAACACTGGGGTACAGTGCTGGTGGGGACGGGTCTGTCACTATAACACTGGGGTACAGTGCTGGTGGGGATGGGTCTGTCACTGTATAACACTGGGGTACAGTACTGGTGGGGACGGGTCTGTCACTGTGTAACACTGGGGTACAGTACTGGTGGGGACACACCTCTCACTGCATAACACTGGAGCAAAGTACTGGTGGGTGCAGCATCCAGGAGTATTCAGTATTTAGGAAGGACAGTCAAAATGGGAAATGCGTTGGAGTTGCATCGCTGGTTAAAGAGGAAATTAACCATACTAAGGGAGGATGTGGAATCTATAAGGTAGAGCTAAGAAACACGAAAGGGCAAAGAACACTAGTAGGGGTTGTATATAAACATCCAAACTGCAGTGATGATGTTGGAAATGATATTAACCATGAAATTAGAGATGCATGCGATAAAGGAACATCTGTAATTCTAGGTGAACTTAAACTGCACGCAGATTGGGCAAATAAATGAGTCGCAATACCTTCGAGGAAAAATTCCCGGAGTGTGTATGGGATAATATCTTGGACCAATACACTGAGGAGCCAACTTGAGAGCAGGCCATTCTGGACTGGATATTGTGTAATGAGAAAGGAATAATTGGCAATTGAGTTGTGTGAGATCCCTTGGGAATGAGAGGCCATAACATGATAGAATTCTTCATCAAGATGGAGAGTGACGTATTCGATTGTGAGACTAGTGTCCTGCAGCTTTATGATGGTATGAGGCACGAGTTGGCTGTGAGAGATAGGGAAACGTTAGTGGACAGGCCATGGCAAGCATTCAAGGGTGAACTGCAACTATTGTTTACTCCTGTCTGACACACAAGTAAAATCGGCCCAAAAGAACAGCAGACCTGAGGATTGGAGGCGGTCTAGAATTCAGCAAAGGAGGACCAAGGGACTGCTTAAGAAGGGGAAAAGAATACATGAGAGAAAGCTTGCGGGAACATAAAAACTGACTGTAAAAGTTTCTACAGGTATGTGAGGAAAAAAACATTGCTGAAAACATTTCTTTCCACACTCCAAAGATGTGCGGGTTAGGTTAGGTTAAGATGTGAGGGTCAAGGGTCTCGCAGGGTAAATACGTGGGGTTCTGGCGATAGGGCCTGGGCGGGATTGTTGTTGGTGCTGACTCGATGACCGCCTTCTGCACTGTAGGATTTCTATGAATCTATGAAATGCTAGTCCCTTGCAGTCAGAAGCAGGGAATATATAATTAGGAACAAAAAAATGGCCAACCAACTGAATACGTACTTTGGTTCTGTCTTCACAGAGGAGGACACAAATAAGATGCCAGAAATGTTGGGGAGCACAGGGTTTGTGAGAGGGAGGAACTAAAGGAGAGCAGAATGAGTAGAGAAAAAGTGTTGGGGGAAGCTGATGGGATCGAAGGCCAAGTACCCAGTACCTGATAATCTACATCCTGGAGTACTTAAGGAAGTGGCCTGAGAATTAGTGGATGCATTGGCGGTTATCTTCCAAGATTCATTGACTTTGGAACAACCCTGCAGATTGGAGGGTAGCTAATGTCACCCTACTATTTAAAAAGGAAGCTTGAGAGAAAACAGGGAATTATAGACCAGTCATCCTGACATCGGTAGTGAGGAAAATTCTGAAATCCGTTATCAAAGGTTTAGTAGCAAAGCACTTGGAAAACAGTGGCAGAATCGGACAGAGTCAGCATGGATTATGACCAGTAGAGTTGATGAGGGGAAGCCAGTGGATGTGGCTTATATGGACTTTCAGAAGTCTTTCGACAAAGTTCCCACAAAAGACGCAAGTGTATAAAATTAAAGCGCATGGGATTGGGGAAAGTGTATTGAGATGGATAGAAAACTGATTTGCAGACAGGAAACAAAGAGGAGGCATAAACAGGTCTTTTTCCAAATGGCAGGCAGTAACTCGTGGGGTGCTGCAGGGATCAGCACTGGGACCCCAGCTATTCACGATATGCATTCGTGATTTAGATGAGGGAACACAATGTAAAATCTCCAAATTTGCAGATGACATAACACTGGTTGGGGGGTGAGCTGTGAGGAGGATGCAAAGATGCTTCAGCATGATTTGGACAAGTTGAGTAAGTGGGCATGATGGCAGATGCAGGATAATTTGGATAAATGTGAGGTTATCCACTATGGCAGCAAAAATGTGAAGGCAGATTACCATCTGACTGGCAATAAATTAGGAGAGGGAAATGTGCAACGAGACTTGCGTGTCCTCGGACACAAGTCACTGAAGGTAAGCGTGCAGGTGCAGCAGGCAGTAAAGGCAAATGGTATGTTGGCCTTCACAGCAAGAGGATTTGAGTACAGGAGCAGGTATGTCTCAGACACATTTGACACAGCATAGAATCATAGAAATCATAGAAACCCTACAGTGCAGAAGGAGGCCATTAGGCCCATCGAGTCTGCACCGACCACAATCCCACCCAGGCCCTACCTCCACATATTTACCCGCTAATCCCTCTAACTACACATCTCAGGGACAATTTTTAACCTGGCCAATCAACCTAACCCGCACATCTTTGGACTGTGGGAGGAAACCGGAGCACCCGGAGGAAACCCACGCAGACACGAGGAGAATGTGCAAACTCCACACAGACAGTGACCCGAGCCGGGAATCGAACCCGGGACCCTGGAGCTGTGAAGCAGCAGTGCTAACCACTGTGCTACCGTGCCGCACCACAGTGATGTCTCGCTGCACGTATACAGGGCCTTCGTGAGGCCACACCTGGAATATTATGTTTTGGTCTCCTTATCTTAGGAAGGATTTTCTTGTTCTAGAGAGAGTGAAGAGAACGTTTACCAGACATTCCTGGGATGGCAGGACTGACGTATGAGGAGAGATTGAATTGGTTAGGATTGTATTTACTGGAATTCAGAAGAATGAGTGGGAAATCTCATAGAAACGTATAAAGTTCTAACAGCACTAGACAGGGAGATGCAGGTAGGATGTTCCCAATGGTGGGGGTGTCCAGAACCAGGAGTCACAGTCTGAGGATACAGGGTAGACCGTTTAGGATAGAGATAAGGAGATATTTCTTCAGCTGCCGTATGGATGCAAGAGTCATGTGATAAATTCTGGGCCGAATCCCGACTATGCCTTCCTGGGTGGGCAAAGGACTCTGAATTTTCTCGGAGCTGTCCACTCTGGGCCTTTGACTGCCAAACTCCTCAGCTCTGGAATTCCCTCCCTAAACCTTGTCAACTCACTTTCTTCTCTGTTTGTCCCTCTCAGACGCACCTTAGAACCTTTTTCCTTGACCTTCTGACCAGATGTGTGCTGTGGTGCTGTGTCAAATGTGTCTGCTACCCTGTGGTAGAGCTTTTTACTAAGTTAAAGGCACAACGGAAATACAGGTTGTCACATTCCAGAGAATATAAACCGCTGTTCTGTGAACCCTTCTCACTGTCTCACACTTAGAACTCTGGCAATGTTCTGCCAAAAATGAAGATAAGACACCATTAATTTGTACCCCGCAATGCGCCAGGTGTTGCTCAGTGCAGCGGCCTGGAGATTAATCTTTAATTCCTGACAAACAATGCCGAAATATAGGCAACTCTGGGCTGAATTTTCCAGACATGATTCACAGCTCCAGTTAAAGGGGTTTGAACCCTCCAAAGGTTGACTTGGATTTGTTCCACAGCTTGTCCACTGAGACCGAGCAAATCAGACCCCCCCCCCCACAACCCCCTTCCCTCCCACCGCAATGCCCCGGCAAGGTGGGCTGGGTCCAGCCTGATACTCACGCTACCAGTCCGAGATGACCCTGTGACCCACACTCTTTGCCAGTCTGTGGAGTTGGCATTGTGTGTTCACTACGTGTAAAGGGACTTGTTCCACAGCCAGGTCCGTAGCTGCATGTTTATCCTTGAAATTGTTTACAGACCTAGATAGATACGGGGTCTTGGGGGAGGAGTTGCTTTGATTTAACCCTTACCCTGCATTCAGAGAGATCCTGTACAGTGACACCTACTCTGAACATACCGGGACGCTTTACAGTAAACCCATCCCTCAGCTCATAGGGATACCGTGCTGTAAATATTGACACTGTACACACACAGATACTGTGCTGTAAACCCTTACACTGAATACACAGGGATACTGTGCACTAAACCCTTACACTGAATACACAGGGATACTGTGTACTAAACCCTTACACTGAATACACAGGGATACTGCGTATTAAACCCTTACACTGAATACACAGGGATACTGTGTACTAAACCCTTACACTGAATACACAGGGATACTGCGTATTAAACCCTTACACTGAATACACAGGGATACTGTGCACTAAACGCTTACACTGAACACACAGGGATACTGTATATTAAACCCTTACACTGAATACACAGGGATACTGTGCACTAAACCCTTACACTGAACACACAGGGATACTGTATATTAAACCCTTACACTGAATACACAGGGATACTGTGTACTAAACCCTTACACTGAACGCAGAGTCCCACATCTGCAGAGATCGCGTCAATAATTGTGAGTCTCGGTCTTTCTCACGGCTTGGTTGAATGCACAGGGTGAAATGTCACGTCGTTGTGCCTCATTGGGATGTTTGAGAGGAGTGTCTGGGCTTTCACAGGCAGGTAGCATTGGTGCTCTCCGGTAGTCTAAATTGGGATGGAAGCAGCCACTTCCTTTGACTCAGATTGTCAGCGTTCTGCCTCGTCTTCAACACAGGCACAGGAAGTGGTTCATCTGTGCCTCACGGCTCTTTTGATCTGTCTCTCCTGCAGGCTCGTCACCCAGAGTCGAGTGCACAGCGCGGGAGAACCGGCACTGACCCCTCGCTCAGGGGCGCCCAGCGGCCATCTGCAACCATGGACCTGGATGACGGCCACGATGTGGTGAGTACTGAGACCCCGCCGACAGGTCAGAGGTCGCGAGAGGGGTCATGAGGAACTGGAGCTGGAGGAGGCCCTTCAGCCCTTCGCAACCTGCTTTGCCCTTTGCCAAGATTGTAGCTGATTTACCGCGACAGCACCTTCCTGCCCCGCCCCTATACAGTTCCCTCAAGTGCCCGAGAATCTCTCTTTCTCTGTGTTCTCCATGACTGCTCTCCTTGATAGAAGACTCCAAAGATTCACAGCCTTGCGAGTGAAGAAAGTTTCTCCTCATCTCGGTCAGGAACAATTTGACTCCTTATCCCGGGGCTGTGACCCCAGATTCTAGACTGTGCAGCCAGCGAGAAGTATGTTGTCAGCGTCGACTCTTTCAAGACCGCTAAGAATTTTACATTTCAGTTAGATCACCTCTCAATCTTCTAGGGCTCAGTCTACTCAAACCTCCCCTTACAGGATCATCCCCTCACCCCAGGAACCAATCTGGTGAACTTTTGTTGTGCTGTCTCTCTCGGGCAAGTCTGTCTTCCCTTTGCATATGGAGTCCCAAATGGTCGCACTCACTGTCTTGGATGACTGCGTCTCCAATAACACTCAAAGACAGGGATGGGCAACCTAGGTTGGTGAGTGGGCTGCATGAGTGGCCCTCCTTCCTCTGTGGGCTGCAAGATTGAAATCGGGCTTGTTCACTAACCGTGACCCCACGAATAAGATTAAATACATTTAATACACGTTGAGTATTTCATAATGAGTTGCAGAAAAAACTTAATCGTTCAAATATTTACAGAACTGCGACCATCTTCAAAAGGTGAAAACAATAGAAATGTTTAGAGTTTGGGCACAGAGAGAGCGCACGGCTTTCACAGTCAACGTTCTGAGCAATCAGCACACACCTCACTCCACTTGCCCTTGCTTCACCTGCGAATCGATTCAATCGAACCCGAAGGAAAAAATCGACGTGACAGAGATCAGTGGAATGTGGCAACCCTGCATGGGCAACGGTCAACAGACTGCCTCGGGGGCTGCAGTCAGAACCCGTTCCTGTTGTCCCCGGGCTGCAGGTTGCCTACCACTGGCTTCAGAAGCTCGACATCGTCCAGGACAAAGCAGCGCCCCATCCTTGGGCTTAGACATCCATTCCCTCCACCACCGCTGACTCCCCAAGTGGCAGCCTGGTGTACTATCCACAGGATGCCCCGCAGGAACTCGAAGGCTCCTTCAACTGGACCCCTGACCACCTCCACCCAGAAAGGTGGGGGGCACTGCCCAGCTGCAGGTTTTCCCACCGAGTCACACGCCACCCTGACAGATATTGGCTGTTTCTTTCCCCTATGGGACTGCAGTCATTCAAGGAGAGGGTGTGCCATCGTTTTGGACAGGACCATTATGGGTGGGTAATAAGTGAGACGACGTTGCCGTCAGGGATGTAGTTCCAGGGTTGTGACCCAAACCTTGTGAAGGAATGGCCTGTTGATACCAATTCAGGCGCAGCTTGGCGGAGAGCTGGTGAATGGGTGCTGTTCCCGTGTGCCTGCTGCATGCTCAAGATCGTGGCTTTGAGAGGAGCAGCCTTTTCGCTTGGCGACAACGACTTTGTCCTTTGAGGAGGATCCAGAAGGTGAACAAAGAGATTTTCAGCAGAGTGAGTGAGGAAGGAAGACCCTGGGAAAGGGGTTCCATCCCAGAGGGCCTTGGATGAGCTGAATTGGGAACGTTGAGTTTGAATGCGCAGTGAGTTCATTGTCACGGGACCAAGGATTTGAGATTAAAACAGAAATTGCAGGAAATAGCAGCAAGCCAGACAGCAGCTGTGGAGCGAGAGGTGTTATGAACGGGAGTTCCAGCTGAAGGCCATCGACCTGAAACATTCACGCAGTCGCTCTCCCCACGGACGCTGACCGACCTGCTGAGTATTTTGAGATTTCATTTCAGACTTCCAGCACCCGTCTCAGGTCTGGATTTCAGCTCGTTGTTGAGGGAGGGCAGGAGCAGATGAGTAGATGGATTGTGACGCACAGAATCTGGCAGCTGAAACAATATGACGTAACCTTCGAAAGGGAAGTGGGGAAATCTTTGACAAGGAAGATCCAAGGGGATGTGAGAGGGTGATGGAAGGAGCTGTCTCAGCGAGCTGCCAGAGCTGTGGCGGGTGGAATGGCAGTCCCGAGGGTGGGTGGAGTCATACATCCTTCATAACAACGGGGAATCTTCGAAAACCTCCATTTGTCGGACTTCCATTCTTCAACACGTCACCCACCCTCCCGCTCACCGTCCCTCCCACCCTCCCGCTCTCCGTCCCCCCCACCCTCCCGCTCTCCGTCCCCCCCACCCTCCCGCTCTCCGTCCCCACCGCCCTCCCGCTCTCCGTCCCTCCCGCTCTCCGTCCCCCCCACCCTCCCGCTCTCCGTCCCCCCCACCCTCCCGCTCTCCGTCCCCCCACCCTCCCGCTCTCCGTCCCCACCGCCCTCCCGCTCTCCGTCCCCCCCGCCCTCCCGCTCTCCCGCCCTCCCGCTCTCCCTCCCCCCGCCCTCCCGCTCTCCCTCCCCCCCGCCCTCCCGCTCTCCCTCCCCCCCGCCCTCCCGCTCTCCCTCCCCCCCGCCCTCCCGCTCTCCCTCCCCCCCGCCCTCCCGCTCTCCCTCCCCCCCGCCCTCCCGCTCTCCCTCCCCCCCGCCCTCCCGCTCTCCCTCCCCCCCGCCCTCCCGCTCTCCCTCCCCCCCGCCCTCCCGCTCTCCCTCCCTCCCGCTCTCCCTCCCCCCCGCCCTCCCGCTCTCCCTCCCCCCCGCCCTCCCGCTCTCCCTCCCCCCCGCCCTCCCGCTCTCCCTCCCCCCCCACCCTCCCGCTCTCCCTCCCCCCCCACCCTCCCGCTCTCCCTCCCCCCCCACCCTCCCGCTCTCCCTCCCCCCCCACCCTCCCGCTCTCCCTCCCCCCCACCCTCCCGCTCTCCCTCCCCCCCACCCTCCCGCTCTCCCTCCCCCCCCACCCTCCCGCTCTCCCTCCCCCCCACCCTCCCGCTCTCCCTCCCCCCCACCCTCCCGCTCTCCCTCCCCCCCCACCCTCCCGCTCTCCCTCCCCCCACTCTCCCGCACTCCCTCCCCCCCACCCTGCCGCTCTCCCTCCCCCCAACCCTCCTGCCCTCCCTCCCGCTCTCCCTCCCTCCGGCTCTCCCTCCCTCCCGACCCCCCGCTCTCCCCCCCCGCTGTCCCTCCCCCACCACCCCGCTGTCCCTCCCCCGCCCCCCCCTGCTCTCCCTCCCCCGCCCCCCCCTCTCCCCTCCCCCGCCCCCCCCGCTCTCCCTCCCCCGCCCCCCCCGCTCTCCCTCCCCCGCCCCCCCGCTCTCCCTCCCCCGCCCCCCCCGCTCTCCCTCCCCCGCCCCCCCGCTCTCCCTCCCCCGCCCCCCCCGCTCTCCCTCCCCCGCCCCCCCGCTCTCCCTCCCCCGCCCCCCTGCTCTCCCTCCCCTGCCCCCCCGCTCTCCCTCCCCCGCCCCCCCGCTCTCCCTCCCCCGCCCCCCCCGCTCTCCCTCCCCCGCCCCCCCGCTCTCCCTCCCCCGCCCCCCCCCTCTCCCTCCTCCGCCCCCCCCCGCTCTCCCTCCCCCGCCCCCCCGCTCTCCCTCCCCCGCCCCCCCCGCTCTCCCTCCCCCGCCCCCCCGCTCTCCCTCCCCCGCCCCCCCGCTCTCCCTCCCCCGCCCCCCCGCTCTCCCCCCCGCTCTCCCTCCCCCGCTCTCCCTCCCCCGCCCCCCGCTCTCCGTCCCCCGCCCCCCCGCTCTCCCTCCCCCCCGCCCGCTCTCCCTCCCCCGCCCCCCGCTCGCTCTCCCTCCCCCGCCCCCCGCTCTCCCTCCCCCGCCCCCCCGCTCTCCCTCCCCCGCCCCCCCGCTCTCCCTCCCCCGCCCCCCCGCTCTCCCTCCCCCGCCCCCCCGCTCTCCCTCCCCCGCCCCCCCGCTCTCCCTCCCCCGCCCCCCCGCTCTCCCTCCCCCGCCCCCCCGCTCTCCCTCCCCCGCCCCCCCGCTCTCCCTCCCCCGCCCTCCGCTCTCACTCCCCCGCCCCCCCCCGCTCTCCCTCCCCCGCCCCCCACCCGCTCTCCCTCCCCCGCCTCCCCCCCCCTGCTCTCCCTCCCCCATGCTCCCCGCTCCTGCCCCCACGCTCCCCCAGCCTCCCACTTCCCCTTTCCCTCTCCTGCTGCCTCCCTCCCTCTCCCCCCTCCAGTTCCTGGCCTCAGTAGCATGTAACGAGTTAAACAGGGAGAATCGCCTGACTGATCTCTGTTGGGCTCGAGTTATTTTAGGCAACAGCCTGCGTGGGGCCTTTATTGTTTAGCTTGGCTTCATTTGACTAAACACATGTGCCCGCTTTGCATACTGACTCTTTCTCCTCCTGTTTCAGCGCTTGCCATTTGGAAGGTCTCAGGGATCCAACAATCCCGCCATGCTCATCATTGGGGCCGAGGACGAGGAGTTTGAGAATGACATTGATCCGGTAGGTAGCTAACGAGGGCGGGGGAGATCAGGGGATCCTGTCCGTGAGCAGAGATGTTAGCTGTGGCCTTCGGTGGGTAGCACCTCCTGTTCGGAATCCCACTCCTGAGACTTTAGCCCCAAAGCCCATACTCTTGCCCTCTATGTCAGCGCTGAGCAAGCGCCCTCTTTTGAATGAGACATTAAGACCATAAGATATAGAACATAGAACATAGAAAGTCACAGCACAAACAGGCCCTTCGGCCCACAAGTTGCGCCGATCACATCCCCACCTCTAGGCCTATCTATAGCCCTCAATCCCATTAAATCCCATGTACTCATCCAGAAGTCTCTTAAAAGACCCCAACGAGTTTGCCTCCACCACCACCGACGTCAGCCGATTCCACTCACCCACCACCCTCTGAGTGAAAAACTTACCCCTGACATCCCCCCTGTACCTACCCCCCAGCACCTTAAACCTGTGTCCTCTCGTAGCAACCATTTCAGCCCTTGGAAATAGCCTCTGAGAGTCCACCCTATCCAGACCCCTCAACATCTTGTAAACCTCTATCAGGTCACCTCTCATCCTTCGTCTCTCCAGGGAGAAGAGACCAAGCTCCCTCAACCTATCCTCATAAGGCATGCCCCCCAATCCAGGCAACATCCTTGTAAATCTCCTCTGCACCCTTTCAATGGCTTCAACATCTTTCCTGTAATGAGGTGACCAGAACTGCGCGCAGTACTCCAAGTGGGGTCTAACCAGGGTCCTATAAAGCTGCAGCATTATCTCCCGACTCCTAAACTCAATCCCTCGATTAATGAAGGCTAGTACGCCATACGCCTTCTTGACCGCATCCTCCACCTGCGAGGCCGATTTAAGAGTCCTATGGACCCGGACCCCAAGGTCCTTCTGATCCTCTACACTGCTAAGAATGGTACCCTTCATTTTATACTGCTGCTCCATCCCATTGGATCTGCCAAAATGGATCACTACACACTTATCCGGGTTGAAGTCCATCTGCCACTTCTCCGCCCAGTCTTGCATTCTATCTATGTCTCGCTGCAACTTCTGACATCCCTCCAAACTATCCACAACACCACCTACCTTGGTGTCGTCAGCAAACTTACCAACCCATCCCTCCACTTCCTCATCCAGGTCATTTATGAAAATGACAAACAGCAAGGGTCCCAGAACAGATCCCTGGGGCACTCCACTGGTCACTGACCTCCATGCAGAGAAAGACCCCTCCACAGCCACTCTCTGCCTTCTGCAGGCAAGCCAGTTCTGGATCCACAAGGCAACAGCCCCTTGGATCCCATGCCCTCTCACTTTCTCAAGAAGTCTTGCATGGGGGACCTTATCGAACGCTTTGCTGAAGTCCATATAGACCACATCCACCGCTCTTCCTTCGTCAATGTGCTTGGTCACATTTTCAAAGAACTCAACCAGGCTCGTAAGGCACGACCTGCCCCTGACAAAGCCGTGCTGACTACTTTTGATCATACTAAACTTCTCTAGATGATCATAAATCCTGTCTCTCAGGATCCTCTCCATCAACTTACCAACCACTGAGGTTAGACTCACCGGTCGGTAATTTCCCGGGCTGTCCCTGTTCCCTTTCTTGAATATAGGGACCACATCCGCAATCCTCCAATCCTCCGGAACCTCTCCCGTCTCCATCGACGATGCAAAGATCATCGCCAAAGGCTCCGCAATCTCCTCCCTCGCCTCCCACAGTAACCTGGGGTACATCCCATCCGGTCCCGGCGACTTACCAACCTTGATGCCATTCAATAGTTCCAACACATCCTCTTTCTTTATGTCCACATGCTCGATCCTTTCTGTCCTCCGCAATCCAGCAGTACAACCACCCAGATCCCTTTCCACCGTGAATACCGAGGTAAAGTATTCATTAAGCACCTCCGCCATTTCTAACGGTTCCGCACAAACTTTTCCCCCTTCACCTTTTAAGGGTCCTATGCCTTCACATCTCATCCTTTTACTCTTGACATATTTGTAGAAAGCCTTGGGATTCTCCTTAATCTTACCCGCCAAGGTCTTCTCATGACCCCTTCTCGCTCTCCTAATTTCCTTCTTAAGCTCCTTCCTACATCGCGTATACTCCTCTAAATCCTTAACACCTCCTAGCTCTCTGAACCTTCTGTACGCCTCTCTTTTCTTATTTACCAGGTTCATCACAACCTTCGTGCACCACGGTTCCCGTACCCTACCAACACCCCCCTGTCTCATCGGAACGTTGTCATGCAGAGCTCCAGACAAACATTCCTTGAAAATCCTCCACTTTCCTTCGGTACTTTTCCCCAAGAATGCCTCCTTCCAATTTACCCGTCTAATTTCCTCCCTGATGACACTGTATTTCCCTTTACTCCAGAGAAACACTTTCCTAGCCTGCCTGACCCTATCTCTTTCCAATGCTATCGTGAAGGAGATAGAATTATGATCGCTATCCCCAAGATGTTCACCCACCGAGAGATCCTCCACCTGTCCAGGTTCATTAGCCAGCACCAGATCAAGAACAGCCTCTCCTCTAGTAGGCTTATCCACATACTGTGTCAGGAAACTCTCCTGGACACACCTAACAAACTCCTCTCCATCCAAACCCCTAGATATAGGAACAGAATTGGGCCACTCGGCCCGTCGAGCCTGCTCTGCCATTCAATCATGGCTGATATGTTTCTCCACTCCACTCTCCAATTTCCCTGTAACCTTTGATCCCCTTACCAATCAAGAACCTCTCTATCTCTCTTGCATACACTCAATGACTTGGCCTCCACAGCCTTATGTGGTAATGAATTCCATCGATTGACCACCCTCTGGCTGAAGACATTACTTCTCATCTCAGTTTTAAAGGGACGTCCCTTTATTCTGAGGCTGTGCCCTCAGGTCCTCGTCTCTCCTACTGCAGCCTTCCCATGTCCACTCTATTGTGGGAAGCCAGGGAGGAAATTGCGGGTCCCTAGCAGAGGTATTTGAATCATCGATAGTCACAGGTGAGGTGCCTGAAGATTGGAGGGTGGCAAATGTTGTGCCTTTGTTTCAAAAGGGCTGCAGTGAAAAGCCTGGGGACTACAGGCCGGTGAGCCTCACATCTGTGGTGGGGAAATTGTTGGAAGGTATTTTGAGAGACAGGATCTACAGGCATTTCGAGGTGCAAGGACTGATTAGGGACATTCAGCATAGCTTGTGAGTGGAAAATCATGTCTCACAAATTTGATTGAGTTTTTTGAAGGGATAACCAAGAAGGTAGATGAGGGCAGTGCAGTTGATGTTGTCTACATGGACTTTAGCAAGGCCGTTGACAAGGTACGGCATGGTAGGTTGTTGCATAAGGTTAAATCTCACGGGATCCAGGGTGAGGTAGCTAAATGGATACAAAATTGGATTGATGACAGAAGCCAGAGGGTGGTTGTAGAGAGTTGTTTTTTCAAACTGGAGACCTGTGACCAGCGGTGTGCCTCAGGGATCAGTGCTGCGTCCACCATTATTTGTCATTTATATTAATGATTTGGATGAGAATATAGGAGGCGTGGTTAGTAAGTTTGCAGATGACACCAAGATTGGTGGCATAGTGGACATTGAAGAAAATTATCTCCAATTGCAGCGGGACCTTGATCAATTGGGCCAGTTGACGAATGGCAGGTGGAGTTTAATTTAGATAAATGCGAGGTGATGCATTTTGGTAAATTGAACCAGGGCAGGACTTACTCAGTTAATGGTAGGGCATGGGGGAGAGTTACAGAGCAAAGAGATCTAGGGGTACAGGTTCATAGCTCCTTGAAAGTGGAGTCACAGGTGGACAGAGTGGTGAAGAAGGCATTCAGCATGCTTGGTTTCATAGGTCAGAACATTGAATACAGGAGTTGGGGGCGTCTTGTTGAAGTTGTACAAGACATTGGTAAGGCCACACTTGGAATACTGTGTACAGCTCTGGTCACCCTATTATAGAAAGGATATTATTAAACTAGAAAGAGTGCAGACGAGATTTACTAGGATGCTAGCGGGACTTGATGGTTTGAATTATAAGGAGAGGCTGGATAGACTGGGACTTTTTTCTCTGGAGCGTAAAAGGCTGAAGGATGATCTTATAGAGGTCTATAAAATAATGAGGGGCATAGATCAGCTAAATAGTCAATATCTTTTCCCAAAGGTAGGGGAGTCTAAAACTAGAGGGCATAGGTTTAAGGTGAGAGGGGAGAGATACAAAAGTGTCCAGAGGGGCAATTTTTTCACACAGAGGGTGGCGAGTGTCTGGGACAAGCTGCCAGAGGTAGTAGTAGAGGCGGGTACAATTTTGTCTTTTAAAAAGCGTTTAGACAGTTACATGGGTGAGATGGGTGTAGAAGGATTTGGGCCAAACGCGGGCAATTGGGACTAGCTTAGGGGTTTAAACAAAAAGGGCGGCATGGACAAGTTGGGCCGAAGGGCCTGTTTCCATGCTGTAAACCTCTATGACTATCTAGGCCTCTCAGTATTCTGTATGTTTCAATGAGATTCCCACCTCCCCCCTCCCCATCTTTCTAAACTCCATCAAATACAGACCCAGAGTGCTCAAATGCTCCTCATACGTCAACCTTTTCATTCCTGGGATCATTCGCTTGAACCTCATCTGAACCCTCTCCAAGGCCAGCACGTCCTTCCTTAGATACGGGGCCCAAGATAGCTCACAATATTCCAAACGTGGTCTAACCAGAGGTTTATAAAACTTCAGCAGTACATCGAGGAAGATCAATATTAGAGAAATGGTGCTGGGAAAGGTAATGGGATTGAAGGTGGATAAATCCTCAAGGCCTGATAATCTACATCACAGAGTACTTTAGGATGTGGCTCTAGAAATAGTGGATGCATTGGTGGTCATCTTCCAGGATTCTGTATAGACTCTGGAACAATCCCTGCAGATTGGAGGGTAGCGAATGTTACTCCAATATTCAAAAAGGGAGGTTGAGAAAAAACAGGGACTTATCGACTAGGAAGCTTGACATCAGTAGTGGGGAAAATTCTTGAATCCATCATCAAGGACTTTATAGCAGAGCATTCAGAAAGCTGTTGCTGGATCAGACAGAGACAGCATGGATTTATGAAGGGAAAATCATGCTTGACAAATCTGTTGGAATTGTTTGAAGATGTAACTAGTAGAGTTGACAAGGGGAACCAGTCAATGTGATATATTTGGACTTTCAGAAAGCGTTTGACGAAGTCCTGCACAAGAGATTATCGTGCAAGATTAAAGCGCATGGGATTTGGGGAAGTGTATTGAGATGGATAGAAAACTGATTGGCAGAGAGGAAACAAAGAGTAGGAATTAAAGGATGCTTGTCGAATTGGCAGGCAATAACTAGTGGGGTGCCACAGGGATCGGTGCTCGCACCGCAGCTATTCACAATATATATTAATGATTTGGATGAGGGAAGTGTAACATCTCAAAGTTTGCAGATGATACCAAGTTGGGTGGGAGGGTTATCTGTGACAAGGATGCAGAGATCCAGAATGATCTGGACAGGTTGGGTGAGTGGGCTAATCCATGGCAGATGCAATATAATTTGGATAAGTGTGAGGTTATTCACTTTGGAAGCAAAAACAGAAAGGCAGATTACTACCTGAATGGCTGTAAATTGGGAGAGGGGAGTGTGCCGCAGGAACTGGGTGTCCTTGTGCACCAGTCACTGAAGGTAAGCATGCAGGTGCAGCAGGTGGTAAAGAAGGCAAATGGCATGTTGGCCTACATTGCGAGAGGTTTCGAGTACAGGAGCAGGGATGTGTTGTTCCAACTATACAGGGCCTTGGTGAGGCCACACCTAGAGTATTGTGTGCAGTTCTGGTCTCCTTTTCTGAGGAAGGATGTTCTTGCTCTCGAGGGAGTGCAGCGAAGGTTTGCCAGGCTGATTCTGAGGATGGCGAGACTGATGTATGAGGAGAGATTGACTAGGTTAGGATTGTTTTCGCTGGAGTTCAGATGAATGAGGGGGGAGCTCATAGAGACTTATAAAATTCTAACAGGTCTGGACAGGATAGATGCAGGGACAATGTTCCCGATGGTGGGGGAGTCCAGAACCAGTGGTCACAGTATGAGGATTCAGGGTAGACCAATTAGGACGGAGTTGAAGAGACATTTCTTCACCCAAAGAGTGGTGAGTCTGTGGAATTCATTACCACAGGGAGTAGTTGAAGCCAAAACATTGAATGTATTCAAGAGGCGGCTGGATATAGCACTTGGCGCAAATGGGATCAAAGGTTATGGGTGAAAGCAGGACCAGGCATTTGAGTTGGATGATCAGCCATGATTGTAATAAATGGTGGAGCAGGCTCGAAGGGCCAAATAGCCTCCCCCTGCTCCTATCTTCTATGTTTCTATCCCTGCTTTTGTATTCTAGTCCCCTCGAAATGAATGCTATCATTGCATTTGCCTTCCTAAGTCCCAACTCAACCTGCAAGTTAACCTTAAGGGAATCCTGAACTAAAACTCCCAAGTCCCTATGAGCTTCTGATTTCTGAATTCTCTCCCCATTATGAAAGTAGTCTACGGCTCTATTTTTCCTACCAAAATGCATAACCTCACACTTTCCCACTATTAAACTGAGGCTCTTGCTGCACCCCAGGGCCGCTATTCGGAGAGGAGCCGGAGGAATTCTCCTCTGTGTCCGACAACCAATATTGATGGAACCATGGAACCCCAGAATGATTGCAGCACAGGAGGCAGCCATTCGGCCCATTGTCTCTGTGCTGGCTCGCTGCAAGATCAACCCTCCTAGTGTAATTTCTCCCTCCCCTACACTCTCCCTGTAGCCCTGCAATTTTATCCTCTTCAGACAATGATCTGGATTCCTTTTGAAAATCTTGATTGAATCAACCACACTCCCTCAGGCAGTGCGTTTCGGATCCTAATCACTCACTGTGTGAAGTGTTTCTCCTCATATCTCCATTGCTTCTTTTGCCAAGCACCTTGTATCTGTGCCCACTCATTCTCGACCCTTCCCCACCCATGGGAACCCAGTTTCTCCCTGTCTACCCCCTATCCTGTGTGATTTTGAATACAACCATAGGATCCCTACAAGTGCCGAAAGAGGCCAATCAACCCATCAGGTGTCCACTGACTATCCAAAAGAGCATCTTACCCGTCCTATCCCCGCAACCCCGCGCATTTACTCCGCTAATTCACCTAACCTACTAAGAGAGACTAAGGTGCAATGTGGCATGGCCAATCCACCTAACCTACAGATCTTTGGGGTGTTGGAGGAAACTGGAGCACTTGGAGGAAACCCACGCAGTCACAGGGAGAACATGCAAACTCCACACCGACTGCCACCCAAGGCTGGAATTGAACCTGGGTCCCTGGCGCTGTGAGGGAGCAGTGCTAACCACTTCCATTAGATCTGCTCTCAACCTTCTCTTCTCCAAGGAGAACAGTCCCAGTGGCGTAGTAGCATTGTCGCTGAATTGGTAATCCTGAGAGCTAGGGTAATGCTCTGGGGACCAGGGTTCGAATCTCACCATGGGAACAGCACCACCTGGAATTTCTTCTCAAGTCACTCACTATCCTGACTTGGGAATATATTGCCATTTCTTCCCTGTTGCTGGGTCAAAATCCTGGAACTCCCATCCTGACAGCACTGTGGGTGTGCCTACACTACAGGGACTGCAGAGATTCCAGAAGGCAGCTCAAGGAGCAATTAGGGATGGGCAATACATGCTGGCCTAGCCAGTGACACCCACGTCCAAATCAGGAAATTAATTTAAAAAAAGAATATTTTTCAATAGTCAGCCCAACACCCGGTTTGGACTGAATAGCCTGCTCGGGAATCCCCTTTTTAAACAATATTAGCAATGCTCAGGCAACAGAACTGCAGCTGGGGACTTTTGGAAAATCTCCTCTTAACATCCTGGGATACATTTTATCCATGCCTAGATATTCAGATTCTTTCAAACATGCAAAACCCCGCAATGTTCCTCCCTCATTATACTTATCCCATATAATATTTTTCAGACTCCTACTTAACTGCAATGCATCGTTGCCCCCCCCCTCTTCTGTGATGATGGGCACAAAGCATTCATTCAGAACTGTGTCCATATCTTCTGCCTCCGTGCAAGGGGAGCCAGTGGCCCAGTGGTGTCTAATAACGTAGAGACGCAGGTTTGCATCCCACCCAGGGCAGATGGTGACATTTGAATTCAGTCTAACGATGATCACTAAACCATTGTTGATTGTTGCAAAAAACCATCCAGTTCACTGATGCCCTTCAGGGAAGGAAATCTGCAGGCCTTACCTACTCTGGCCTTCATGTGACTCCAGATCCACAGCAGTGTGGTCGACTCTTAAAGTGGTAGCCCGGCAAGCCACTCAGTTCAAGGCCCATTAAGGATAGGCATTAAGTGCTATCCCAGCCAGCGATGCCCACATCCCGTCAATGAATACAAAAAAGTTAACTGTTCTCTCTTTAATAGATTCGACTATCCTTCGTACTTTAGACTCCTCTTGTACTCTGTGTCTTTAGAAAACACCTTTGGACTTTCTTCGATTTTGCCTGTCTATGTTTCTCAGGCCTTTTCTTTGCTAACTTTCCTAAATTACATTTCAGTTTTGCCTGTATGTTTCTGTGCCCCCCTCCTGAGGCTTCCTGCCATGTTGAGTGTGTGTGACACGAGCTCCCCTTGTCCTACCCCATTGGCTCCTTGACACCCAAGATTTGTGAATCACACCCTTTTTTCCTCCTTTACGGGAAGGTGCTTGCGCCGAAACCCTCAGGACCTCATCTTTCCCGCTGCTTTGACGTATTGACCTTCAAGTGGTTATTTCCAGTCCACTTTTGTCCCTCTCCCGAACCATATCTGGTCGCGGTGGCATTCTGTTCCTTCCTGAAGGTGGCCCTTTCTCGCGTGGTGTTGTCCCCGCTGTCTCATTCGGACGTATCTGTGGAACCCAATGGCAGTGCTGCATTGCTTTGCTCAGTTCAGGCAAGGCAGAATTGTCGGGTATTGTTGAACTTTTTTTTTGTTGCATGCTCCCTGTATTCGAACCATGGAATCCCTGTGGTGCAGAAAGAGGCTAACCATCCCATTGAGTCTGCACTGATTCTCCGAAAGAGCATCTTACCCATGCTCACGCCCCTCCCCACCATCCCCGTAACCCAGCGCATTTACTGTGACCAATTCACCTAACCTGTTTGGACAGTGGGAGGAAACCGGAGCACCCGGAGGAAACCCACGCAGACACAGGGAGAATGTGCAAACTCCACACAGACCTGAGGCTGGAATTGAACCCGGGTCCCGAGTGCTGTGAGGCAGCAATGCTAATCACTGTGTATTCTTTTCTGTTCGAAGAGAATGAGGCCATTCCTTGAGATTGCTCTCGGGGTAGCTCTTTCTCTCCCAGTCAGTAGTGCGCCTTCCACGTTTCTTCAAGGATGCCTTCAAAACTCCTTGAACCTCAACGTCAGCTTATCCTGCGGGCAGTTTACAAGTTTAACCTGTGACATGACCTGCCCTTAAGAACTTTATCCGTAGTCATACGTACTACACATCCAATCCATCTGGTGCAAAATGGTGAATGATTTAATTCCAGCTCCTACACCCCTTCCTATCTCTGTAACCTCCTCCAGCCCCTACAAACCCTCCTGATCTCTGTAACCTCCTCCAGCCTCTACAACCCTTCCGATCTCTGTAACCTCCACCAGCCCGTCCCTACACCCCTCCCTATCTCTGTAACCTCCTCCAGCCCCTACAACCCTCCCTATCTCTGTAACCTCCTCCAGCCCCTACAACCCTCCCTATCTATGTAACCTCCTCCAGCCCCTACAACCCTCCCTATCTCTGTAACCTCCTCCAGCCCCTACAACCCTCCCTATCTCTCTAACCTCCTCCAGCCCGTACAACGCTCCCGATCTCTGTAACCTCCTCCAGTCCCTACAACCCTCTGTATTGTGTAACCCCCTCTATTTCCTACAATCCTCCTATTTTATCCCTCCACTGTGGGGGACCAGTCTACTTGATCTGCCCTCTCATTGCCCCTCTGTGTAGACTCAGCGTGTCCAACCTGGCCCCTGGCTGTACATTTTCTTCCCGGTCCCTCATTCTGACTCTCAGATCCTACAGTAAGCAGTCATTGAATCACAGAATCATAAAATTCCTACAGGGCAGAAGGAGGCCATTCAGCCCATCGAGCCTGCACCGATAACAATTCCACCCAGACCCTATCCCCGTAACCCACCATACTTACTCTGTTAATCCCCTGACACTAAGGCATCAATTTAGCCTGATCAATCTACCTAACCCACACATCCTTCAACTGCGGGAGGAAACTGAAGCATCCGGAGGAAACCCACAGACACGGGGAGAACCTGAAAACTCCACACAGACAGTCACCTGAGGCCGGAATTGAACCCGGTTCCCTGGCGCTGTGAGGCAGCAATGCTAACCACTGTGCCACCGTGCCACCCACTGAGTCCCTGAATGATCGAGAGTCTTGTCAAGAAGCCTCCTTGATATGCTGCAGTGCAGTCTGGGCAGACAGAGGCCGGAGTGTGCACGTATAGGACGGGAGTGTCGGCTTTTCCCTCACCAATGCTGTTCTATCTTTCAGACCGTTGATGATAACTGCAGCCACTTCCAGTGCATTGACCTACTGAAGGATCGACCAACCTGCCTCATCGTCTTCCTCCATCATGTCATCCTGCAGTTTGATGCAGCGTATGTGGTGAGTGCGACATCTGCCTGTCTTCTGACAAAGGAAACACCCCCCCTCCCCCCCCCCTTTGTATCACTGGTCTGCGGCCTTGCCCCATGCCCAATGCCACTTATTGGACACAGGAGCCAGAAATCTGGGGTGTTTTGCACTGTTGGAGGTGCCATTCTGCCCAAGTGACGAGAAAGCAAGGTCACATCTAGCCCCTCAGACGGATGTTAAAGACTCTACTATTACAAGCCGACAATTAGCAGAAGGGCAAGAGTTCTTCCCTGGGCAATATTTGCCCTTGAACCTACCAGTTGGCAGCAAATGGTCTGGAGATCAATACCGTTGCTGATTGTGGGACCTTGTTGTGTCCAGGTTTGCTGCCAGATGACTGACAGGGCAGCAGTGATGGTGGTGAATCTTGGAGGGGTGTTATTTAATGGAGACTCTCTCGCATTTGGGGTAATTAATTGGGAGAGGCTATTTGATGGGAACCCTGTCTTTGGGTGGAGGATTAGATGGGGATTGGGTCGTAGCTGGGGTATTTGGTGGAGAGTGTGCCTCAGGAGGTGGGGGGGTTGGTGAGAGTTATACAATGGAGAAAATGCTCAGGGAGCATTGATGGGGAATGTGTCTCGGGGGGTATTTGATGGGGAATGTGTCACCGGGGGGTATTTGATGGGGAATGTGCCTCGGGGGGTATTTGATGGGGAATGTCTCTCGGGGGGTATTTGATGGGGAATGTGTCTCGGGGGGTATTTGATGGGGAATGTCTCTCGGGGGGTATTTGATGGGGAATGTGTCTCGGGGGGTATTTGATGGGGAATGTGTCCCGGAGAGGTATTTGATGGGGAATGTGTCTCGGGGGGTATTTGATGGGGAATGTGTATCGAGGGGTATTTGATGGGGAATGTGTCTCGGGGGGTATTTGATGGGAAATGTGTCTCGGGGGGTATTTGATGGGGAATGTGTCTCGAGGGGTATTTGATGGGGAATGTGTCTCGGGGGGTATTTGATGGGAAATGTGTCTCGGAGGGTATTTGATGAGGAATGTGTCTCGGGGGGTATTTGATGGGGAATGTGTCTCCGAGGGTATTTGATGGGGAATGTGTCTCGGGGGGTATTTGATGGGGAATGTGTCTCGGGGTATTTGATGTGGAATGTGTCTCGGAGGGTATTTGATGGGGAATGTGTCTCGGGGGGGTATTTGATGGGGAATGTGTCTCCGAGGGTATTTGATGGGGAATGTGTCACGGGGGGTATTTGATGGGGAATGTGTCTCGGGGGGTATTTGATGGGGAATGTCTCTCGGGGGGTATTTGATGGGGAATGTGTCTCGGGGGGTATTTGATGGGGAATGTCTCTCCGGGGGTATTTGATGGGGAATGTGTCTCGGGGTATTTGATGGGGAATGTGTCTCAGAGAGGTATTTGATGGGGAATGAGTCTCGGGGGGTATTTGATGGGGAATGTGTCTCGAGGGGTATTTGATGGGGAATGTGTCTCGGGGGGTATTTGATGGGGAATGTGTCTCCGAGGGTATTTGATGGGGAATGTGTCTCGGGGGGTATTTGATGGGGAATGTCTCTCGTGGGGTAATTGATGGGGAATGTGTCACGGGAGGTATTTGATGGGGAATGTGTCTTGGGGGGGTATTTGATGGGGAATGTGTCTCGGTGGTTATTTGATGGGGAATGTGCCTCGGGAGGTATTTGATGGGGAATGTGCCTCGGGAGGTAGTTGATAGGGAATTTGTCTCGGGGGGGGGGGGTATTTGTTGGGGAATGTGTCGCGGGGGGTATTTGATGGGGAATGTGTTTCGGGGGATATTTGATAGGGAATGTGTCTCGGGGGATATTTGATAGGGAATGTGTCTCGGGGGGGGGGTTTTTGAGGGTGAATGTGTCTTGGGGGGGTATTTGATGGGGAATGTGTCTCGGGGGGTATTTGATGGGGAATGTCACTCGGGGGGTATTTGATGGGGAATATGTCTCGGGGGGTATTTGATGGGGAATGTCTCTCGGGGGGTATTTGATGGGGAATGTGTCTCGGGGTATTTGATGTGGAATGTGTCTCGGAGGGTATTTGATGGGGAATGTGTCTCGGGAGGTATTTTATGGGGAATGTGTCTCCGAGGGTATTTGATGGGGAATGTGTCTCGGGGGATATTTGATGGGGCATGTGTCTTGGGGGGTATTTGATGGGGAATGTGTCACGGGAGGTATTTGATGGGGAATGTGTCACGGGAGGTATTTGATGGGGAATCTGTCTCGGGGGGTATTTGGTGGGGAATGTCTCTCGGGGGGTATTTGATGGGGAATGTGTCTCGGGGGGTATTTGATGGGGAATGTGTCTCGGGGGAGGTATTTGATGGGGAATGCGTCTCGGAGAGGTATTTGATGGGGAATGAGTCTCGGGGGATATTTGATGGGGAATGTGTCTCGAGGGGTATTTGATGGGGAATGTGTCTCGGGGGGTAGTTGATGGGGAATGTGTCTCGGAGGGTGTTTGATGAGGAATGTGTCTCGGAGGGTATTTGATGAGGAATGGGTCTCGGGGGGTATTTGATGGGGAATGTGCCTCCGAGGGTATTTGATGGGGAATGTGTCTCGGGGGGTATTTGATGGGGAATGTGTCTCGGGGGGTAATTGATGGGGAATGTGCCTTCGGGGCTATATGAAGGGGAATGTGTCTCGGGGGGGGGGTATATGATGGGGAATGTGTCTCGGGGGGATATTTGATGGGGAATGTGTCTCGGTGGGTATTTGATGGGGAATGTGTCTCGGGGGGTATTTGATGGGGAATGTCTCTTGGGGGGTATTTGATGGGGAATGTCTCGGGGGGTATTTGATGGGGAATGTGTCTCGGGGGGTATTTGATGGGGAATTTGTCTCGGGGGGTATTTGATGGGGAATGTGCCTCGGGAGGTATTTGATGGGGAATGTGTCTCGGGGGGTATTTGATAGGGAATTTGTCTCGGGGGGTATTTGATGGGGAATGTGCCTCGGGAGGTATTTGATGGAGAATGTGTCTCGGGTGGTATTTGATGGTGAGTGTGTCTCGGGGGGTATTTGATGGGGAATGTGTCTCGGGGGGGTATTTGATGGTGAATGTGTCTCGGGGGGGTATTTGATGGGGAATGTGTCTCGGGGGTATTTGATGGGGAATGTGTCTCGGGGGGTATTTGATGGGGAATGTCTCTTGGGGGGGTATTTGATGGTGAATGTGTCTCGGGGGATATTTAATGTGGAATGGGTCTCGGGGGGTATTTAATGGGGAATGTATCTCTGGGGCTATTTGATCCAGAATGGGTCTCGGGGGGGTATTTGATGGGGAATGTGTTTCGGGGGTTATTTGATGGGGAATGTGTTTCGGGGGGTATTTGATGTTGAATGTGTCTCGGGGGGTATTTGATGGGGTATGTGTATCGGTGGGTAGTTGATGGGGAATGTGTTTCGGGGGGTATTTGATGGGGAATGTGTTTCGGGGAGTATTTAATGGGGAATGTGTCTCGGGGGGGTATTTGATGGGGAATGTGTCTTGGGGACATTTGATGGGGAATTTGTCTCGGGGAGTATTTGATGGGGAATGTGTCTCGGGGGGTATTTGATGGTGAATGTGTCTCGAGGGGTATTTGATGGGGAATGTGTCTCGGGGGGTATTTGATGGGGAATGTGTCTCGGGGGGCATTTGATGGGGAATGTGTCTCGGGGGGTATTTGATGGGGAATGTGTCTCGGGGGGTATTTGATGGGGAATGTGTCTCGGGGGGTATTTGATGGGGAATGCGCCTCGGGGGGTATTTGATTGGGAATGTGACTCGGGGGTATTTGATGGGGAATGTGTCTCGGGGAGTATTTGATGGTGAATGTGTCTCGGGGGGGTATTTGATGGGGAATGTATCTCGGGGCTGGAGGGTATTTGATGGAGCATGTACCTCGGTGGGTATTTGATGGGGAATGTGACTCGGGGGGTATTTGATGGGGAATGTGTCTCGGGGGGTATTTGATGGGGAATGTGTCTCGGGGGGTATTTGATGGGGAATGTGTCTCGGGGGGTATTTGATGGGGAATGTGTCTCGGGGGGTATTTGATGGGGAATGTGTTTCAGGGGGTATTTGATGGGGAATGTGTCTCGGGGGGTATTTGATGGGAATTGTGTCTCGGGGGGTATTTGATGGGAATGGCGGCACGGTAGCACAGTGGTTAGCACTGCTGCTTCACAGCTCCAGGGTCCCGGGTTCGATTCCCGGCTCGGGTCACTGTCTGTGTGGAGTTTGCACATTCTCCTCGTGTCTGCGTGGGTTTACTCCGGGTGCTCCGGTTTCCTCCCACAGTCCAAAGATGTGCGGGTTAGGTTGATTGGCCAGGTTAAAAATTGCCCCTTAGAGTCCTGGGATGCGTAGGTTAGAGGGATTAGCGGGTAAATATGTGGGGGTAGGGCCTGGGTGGGATTGTGGTCGGTGCAGACTCGATGGGCCGAATGGCCTCCTTCTGCACTGTAGGGTTTCTATGATTTCTATGAATTGTGTCTCGGGGGGTATTTGATGGGGAATGTGTCTCGGGGGGTATTTGATGGGGAATGTGTCTCGGGGGGTATTTGACGGGGGCTGTGTCTCGGGGGGTATTTGGGGCAGACTATCGCAGGGAGGTATTTAATGGGGAATGTGTCTCGGGCGTATTTGGTGGGGAATGTGTCTAGGGGGGTATTTGATGGTGAATGTGTCTTGGGGCTATTTGATGGGGACTGTGTCTCGGGGGGTATTCGGTGGGGAGTGTGTTTCGGGGGATATTTGATGGGGAATGTGTCTCGGGGGTCTTTGATGGGGATTGTGTTTCGGGGAATATTTAATGGGAACTGTGTCTCGGGGCGGGCTATATGATGGGGACTGTGTCTCGGGGGGTATTTGATGGGGAATGTGTCTCGGGGTATTTGATGGGGAATGTGTCTCGGTGGGGTGTTTGATGGGGAATGTGTCTCGGGGGTCTTTGATGGGGAATGTGTTTCGGGGAATATTTAATGGGGAATGTGTCTCGGGGTGTATTTGATGGGGAATGTGTTTCGGGGAGTATTTAATGGGGAATGTGTCTCGGGGGGGGTATTTGATGGGGAATGTGTTTCGGGGAGTATTTAATGGGGAATGTGTCTCGGGGGGGTATTTGATGGGGAATGTGTTTCGGGGAGTATTTAATGGGGAATGTGTCTCGGGGGGGTATTTGATGGGGAATGTGTCTTGGTGACATTTGATGGGGAATTTGTCTCGGGGAGTATTTGATGGGGAATGTGTCTCGGGGGGTATTTGATGGGGAATGTGTCTCGGGGGGTATTTGATGGGGAATGCGCCTCGGCGGGTATTTGATGGGGAATGTATCTCGGGGCTGGAGGGTATTTGATGGAGCATGTGTCTCGGGGGGTATTTGATGGGGAATGTGACTCGGGGGGTATTTGATGGGGAATGTGTCTCGGGGGGTATTTGATGGGGAATGTGACTCGGGGGGTATTTGATGGGGAATGTGTCTCGGGGGGTATTTGATGGGGAATGTGTCTTGGGGACATTTGATGGGGAATTTGTCTAGGGGGTTATTTGACAGGGAATGTGTCTTGGGGATATTTGATGGGGAATGTGTGTCGGGGAGGTATTTGATGGGGATTGTGTCTCCGAGGGTATTTGATGGGGAATGTGTCTCGGGGAGGTATTTGATGGGGATTGTGTCTCCGAGAGTATTTGATGGGGAATGTGTCTCGGGGGGGTATTTGATGGGGAATGTGTCTCGGGGGGTATTTGATGGGGAATGTGTCTCGGGGGGTATTTGATGGGGAATGTGTCTCGGGGGGTATTTGATGGGGAATGTGTCTCGGGGGGTATTTGATGGGGAATGTGTCTCGGGGGGTATTTGATGGGGAATGTGTCTCGGGGGTCTTTGATGGGGAATGTGTTTCGGGGAATATTTAATGGGGAATGTGTCTCGGGGTGTATTTGATGGGGAATGTGTCTTGGGGACATTTGATGGGGAATTTGTCTCGGGGGGGGAGGGTGGTATTTGATGGGGAATGTGTCTCGGGGGGTATTTGATGGGGAATGTGTCTCGGGGGGTATTTGATGGGGAATGTGTCTCGGGGCGGTATTTGATGGGGAATGTGTCTCGGGGGGTATTTGATGGGGAATGTGTCTCGGGGGGTATTTGATGGGGAATGTGTCTCGGGGGGTATTTGATGGGGAATGTGTCTCGGGGGGTATTTGATGGGGAATGTGTCTCGGGGGGTATTTGATGGGGAATGTGTCTCGGGGGGTATTTGATGGGGAATGTGTCTCGGGGGGTATTTGATGGGGAATGTGTCTCGGGGGGTATTTGATGGGGAATGTGCCTCGGGGCGTATTTGATGGGGAATGTGTCTCGGGGGGTATTTGATGGGGAATGTGTCTCGGGGAGTATTTGATGGTGAATGTGTCTCGGGGGTATTTGATGGGGAATGTGTCTCAGGTGTTATTTAATGGGGAATGTGTCTCGGGGGGTATTTGGTGGGGAATGTGTCTCGGGGGGTGTTTGATGGTGAATGTGTCCGGGGGGGTATTTGATCGGGAATGTGTCTCGGGGGTATTTAATGGGGAATGTCTCGGGGTATTTGATGGGGAATGTGTCTCCGGGGGTATTTGATGGGGAATGTGTCTCGGGGGGTATTTGATGGGGAATGTGTCTCGAGGGGCTATTTGATGCGGAATGTGTCTCGGGGGGTATTTGATGGGGAATGTGTCTCGGGTGGTATTTGATGGGGAATGTGTCTCGGGGGGCATTTGATGGGGAATGTGTCTCGGGGGGTATTTGATGAGGAATATGTCTCGGGGGGGTATTTGATAGGGAATGTGTCTCGGGGGGGGGGGGGGGTATTTGGTGGGGAATGTGTCTCGGGGGGGGGAGTATTTGGTGGGGAATGTGTCTCGGTTGTATTTGATGGGGAATGTGTCTCGAGGGGCTATTTGATGGGGAATGTGTCTCGGGGGGTATTTAATGGGGAGTGTGTCTCGGGGGGTATTTGACGGGGCTGTGTCTCGGGAGGTTTTTGGTGCGGACGATCTCTGATGTATTTAATGGGGAATGTGTCTCGGGGGGGGTATTTGGTGGGGAATGTGTCTCGGGGGGTATTTGATGGGGAATGTGTCTCCGAGGGTATTTGATGGGGAATGTGTCTCGGGGGGTATTTAATGGGGAATGTGTCTCGGGGGGTAGTTGATGGGGAATGTGTCTCAGGGGGTATTTGATGGGGAATGTGTCTCCGAGGGTATTTGATGGGGAATGTGTCTCGGGGGGGTATTTGATGCGGAATGGGTCGTGGGGGGGAGGGGTGGGTGGGTGGGGTATTTGATGGGGAATGTGTCTCGGGGGGGGCAGGGGTATTTGATATGGAATGTGTCTCGGGCGGGCTGGGCTATTTGATGGGGAATGTGTCTCGGGGGGTATTTGATGGGGAATGTGTCTCTGAGGGGTATTTGATGGGGAATGTGCCTCAGGGGGTATTTGATGGTGAATGTCTCGGGGAGAATTTGATGGGGAATGTGTCTCGGGGGATATTTGGTGGTGAATGTGTCTCGGGGGGTATTTGATGGGGAATGTGTCTCGAGGGCCATTTGATGGTGAATGTGTCTCGGGGGGTATTTGATGAGGAATGTGTCCTGGGGGTATTTGATGAGGAATGTGTCTCGGGGGGTATTTGATGGGGAATGTGTCTCGGGGGGTATTTGATGGGGAATGTGTCTCGGGGGGTATTTGATGGTGAATGTGTCTCGGGGGGTATTTGATGGTGAATGTGTCTCGGGGGGTATTTGATGGTGAATGTGTCTCGGGGGGTATTTGATGGTGAATGTGTCTCGGGGGGTATTTGATGGTGAATGTGTCTCGGGGGGTATTTGATGGTGAATGTGTCTCGGGGAGTATTTGTTGGGGAATGTGTCCCGTGGGGGTATTTGATGGGGAATGTGTCTCGGGGGGTATTTGATGGGGAATGTGTCTCGGGGGGTATTTGATGGGGAATGTGTCTCGGGGGGTATTTCATGGGGAATGTGTCTCGGGGGGTATTTGATGGGGAATGTGTCTCGGGGGGTATTTGATGGGGAATGTGTCTCCGAGGGTATTTGATGGGGAATGTGTCTCTGAGGGTATTTGATGGGGAATGTGTCTCGGGGGGTATTTGGTTGGGAATGTGTCTCGGGAGTGTATTTGATCGGGAATGTGTCTCGGGATATTTGATGGGAATGTGTCTCGGGGGGTGTTTCATGGGGACTGTCTCGGGGGGTATTTGATGGGCACCGTCTCTTGGGGGGTATTTGATGGGGAATGTGCCTCGGGGACTATTTGATGGGAATGTGTCTCCGGGGGGCATTTGATGGGGAATGTGACTCGGTGAGTATTTGATGGGAATGTGTCTCGGGGGGTATTTGATGGGGAATGTGTCTCGGGGGGTATTTGATGGGGAATGTGTCTCGGGGGGTATTTGATGGGGAATGTGTCTCGGGGGGTATTTGATGGGGAATGTGTCTCGGGGGGTATTTGATGGGGAATGTGTCTCGTGGGGTCTTTGATGGGGAATGTGTCTCGGGGGGTATTTGATGGGGAATGTGTCTCGGGGGGTCTTTGATGGGGAATGTGTCTCGGGGGGTATTTGATGGGGAATGTGTCTCGGGGGGTATTTGATGGGGAATGTGTCTCGTGGGGTCTTTGATGGGGAATGTGTCTCGGGGGGTATTTGATGCGGGATGTGTCTCGGGGGGGTATTTGATGGGGAATGTGTCTCGAGGGGTATTTGATGGGGAATGTGCCTTGGGGAGTATTTGATGGGAAATGTGTCTCGGGGGGGTATTTGATGGGGAATGTGACTCGGGAATATTTCATGGGGAATGTGTATTGGGCTAGTGGTGGGGACTGTATCTCGGGGGGGGGGGGGGGGGGGGGGTATTTCATGGGGAATGTGTCTCGGGGCCTATTTGGTGGGGCCTGTCTCTCGGGGGTATTTTGATGGGGACTGTCTCTCGGGGGGTATTTGATGGGGACTGTCTCTCGAGGGGCATTTGATCCGGAATGTGTCTCGGAGAGGTATTTGTTGGGGAATGTGTCTCGGGGGGTATTTGATGGGGAATGTCTCTCGAGGGGTATTTGATCCGGAATGTGTCTCGGAGAGGTATTTGTTGGGGAATGTGTCTCGGGGGGTATTTGATGGGGAATGTGTCTCGGGGGGTATTTGATGGGGAATGTGTCTCGGGGGGTATTTGAAGGGGAATGTGTCTCGGGGGGTATTTGATGGGGAATGTGTCACGGGGGTATTTGATGGGAATGTGTCTCGGGGGGTATTTGATGGGGACTGTGACTCGGGGGGTATTTGATGGGGAATGTGTCTCGGGGGGTATTTGATGGGGAATGTCTCTCGAGGGGTATTTGATCCGGAATGTGTCTCGGAGAGGTATTTGTTGGGGAATGTGTCTCGGGGGGTATTTGATGGGGAATGTGTCTCGGGGGGTATTTGATGGGGAATGTGTCTCGGGGGGTATTTGAAGGGGAATGTGTCTCGGGGGGTATTTGATGGGGAATGTGTCACGGGGGTATTTGATGGGAATGTGTCTCGGGGGGGTATTTGATGGGGACTGTGACTCGGGGGGTATTTGATGGGGAATGTGTCTCGGGGGGTATTTGATGGGGAATGTGTCTCGAGGGGTATTTTTTGGGACTGTATCTCGGGGGGTATTTGATGGGGACTGTGTCTCGGGGTATTTGATGTGGAATATGTCGCGGGGGGTATTTGGTGCGGACTGTGTCTCGGGAGGTGGGTATTTGATAGTGAATGTGTCTCGGGGGTATTTGATGGGGACTGTGTCTCGGTGGGGGTATTTGATGGGGATGTGCTTTGAAGTGTATTTGATGGGGAGTGTCTTGGAGGGTATTTGATGGGGAGTGACTTGGGGGGTATTTGATGGGGTATGTATCTTGGGGTATTTAATGGCGAATGTGTCTCGTGGGGTATTTGATGGGGAATGTGTCTCGGGGGGGGTATTTGATGGGGAATGTGTCTCGGGGTATTTGATGGGGAATGTGTCTCGAGGGGGTATTTGATGGGGAATGTGTCTCGAGGGGTTTTGTGGGGCACTTGTTTCTGGAGGTATTTGATGGGGAATGTGTGATAATTTGATTGTGAGACTCGGTGCCCTGGGTCCTAGAATTCAGTCTATCTATCTCTTTTTACAGCTGTGTTATCTGCACGGGGAGTTATTTAAAGGGGCTAATCTGAAAGATACTCGCAGGCTGTTTGTGGATTACTTCCACACGTTCCTGGACAGAGCTGCGGTAAGTTTTCTTTCAAAATCTTTCAACTCACTACCCACCCTGCGAAGCACGATCACCTCTCCCCATTCAGCATCACCACATTGGTCATTCTGCATGGTTTATTGAGCAAGCTTTACTCTGTATCTAACCCCGTGCTGTATCTGTCCTGGGAGTGTTTGATGGGGACAGTGTAGAGGGAGCTTTACTGTGTATCTAACCCCGTGCTGTATCTGTCCTGGGAGTGTTTGATGGGGAGTGTGTAGAGGGAGCTTTATTCTGTATCGAATCCCGTGCTGTACCTGTCCTGGGCGTGTTTGATGGGGACAGTGTTTGATGGGGACAGTGTGGAGGGAGCTTTACTCTGTATCTAACCCCGTGCTGTACCTGTCCTGGGAGTGTTTGATGGGGACAGTGTAGAGGGAGCTTTACTCTGTATCTAACCCCGTGCTGTACCTGTCCTGGGAGTGTTTGATGGGGACAGTGCAGAGGGAGCTTTACTCTGTATCTAACCCCGTGCTGTACCTGTCCTGGGAGTGTTTGATGGGGACAGTGCAGAGGGAGCTTTACTCTGTATGTAAGCCTGTGCTGTACCTGTCCTGCAAGTTCAATGAGAGCAGCAGTCTGCAATTATTTTGGAGAGCTCCAACTGAGAGCTGGTAGAGGGTCAGTGGGCCAAATGTCCTCTTCATGCAGGCGCTCCACTTTCCTCCCATAGTCTGAAAGACATGTTGGTTAGGGTGCATTGGCCATGCTAAATTCTCCCTCAGTGCACCTGAACCGGCGCCGAAATGTGGTCACTGGGGAATTTTCATTTTTCATTATAGTGTGACAATAATAAATAAACTTAAACTTAAGATATAGAGATCTGTGGTACCCAGCCTCCAGCTGTTGGCAACTCAAATCGGTTCACCTCCTGGCTGCCCTTTTGGGCCTGGCTTGTGCGTGAACATTAACCCGGGAGTCTCACTTTGTGAAGCTTTGGCACTGGTTAGCACAACGCAGAGCTCTCGGTCGTCTTCTTTCAGCTGGAGTGCGGATGCTGCCCCTCCCCACTGACACACACCCCGACACACACACACACACACACACACACACACACACAAACACACACACACACACACACACACACCCTGGGCACCCTTTGACACTGTGTCCTTTGATTTTGTTTCAGCTCCTCAAAGTGCCGGTACCACTGGAAATCTCTTTTGAACTGGGTAAGTGTGTTTGTCACAGAGTGAGGAGGTTTCTGCTGAACTTATACAAGATACTGGTTAGATCTCAGCTGGAACATTGTGTACAGTTCTGGAAGCCACACTGTAGGAAGGATGTGAACGCATTGGAGAGATTGAAGAAGATGTTGCAAGAACGGTTCCAGGGTTGAGAAACTTCAGTTAAGAAGATAGATTGGGGAGGTTGGGACTGTTCTCCTTGGAGAGAAGAAGGCTAAGAGGAGATTCAGTAGAGATGTTCAAAATCATGAGGGGGCTGGATAGAGTGGGCAGGTAGAAACTGTGTTCCCCTTTGTCGAAGGAACAAGAATGAGAGGGCACAGATTTAAAGTGACAAAACAAGCAAATGTGATGTGAGAAAAATCTTTCACACAGCGAGCGGTTGGGTCTGGAATGCGTGCCCTGGAAGTGTGGTGGAGGCAGGATCAATCGAGACATTCGAGAGGGCATTAGATGATTATTTGAATAGAAACAATGTGCAGGGGTATGGGGGGGAAAAGGCAGGAGAATGGCATTAAGTCACGATGCTCGCTTGGAGAGCTGGAACAGATGTTTCTTCAGAAGGAACTCTTCAAATGCAGACAATAAAAATATAACAAAACTTACTCTAACTTATAAATCAAAGAAACTTCATTACTTCAAACTTGGGGCCTCGCCCTGGGCCATTCCAAGCTCCCCACAATTCCCAACAGGTTCTTATTTCTCGTGAGTCAGCTGGTCAGCTGACCATCACATCCTGTGGTTTACTGGGTCAGTTGACCCTTGTAGCTTGTTACCATTGGTCACATTGCATCCAATACAAAGTTGTCACCGGTTACATTCTAACAGCAAACACGGTGAACCGAATGGCCTCCTCCTGCTCCATAACAGTTCTGTGGCTGTGCAGTCTGTGTGGGGCGTAGACTGGGAGCTGGCTACACGCAGAGGAAGTGCCCATATGGTAGGGCGGGGGGGGGTGTGGTTGCTGGGGGAGAACTTGATGGGCTGTGTCCATATGGCCTGGGAATATTTTCTCACTAGCGATGGGCTGGAACTGTGGGAGGAACCAGAAGTCTAGGTAGGGGTCCATCTGCTGAGATCCCAGAAGACTGTTGTGATCGTTGGGTTTGTGGGGGGGGATTGTTGAATAACAAGCGGGAGGGGTAACTGATAGTCAGTCGTCCAGAGCTCTGCTTATACCCCCGACCCCCCTCGAGTCTGCACTGACTCTCTGAAAGAACCTCCCAGACCCTCCCCTTCGTCCTATCCCCGTAACCCTGCGCATTCACTGTGGCCAATCCAGCTATCCTACACATCTTTCAGACTGTGGGAGGAAACCGGAGGAAACCCACGCAGACACGGGGGGAACGCACAGACTCCACACAGACAGTGACCCAAGGTCAGAATTGAAGCCAGGTGCTGTGAGGCAGCAGTGCTAACCATTGTGCCGCTCCAACGGAGGTGCGGTGCAGATCCACCAGGACTGATAGGGTTAAATTACAAGGTCAGGTTGCAGAGACTCGGCTTGTTCCTGCCTCCCATTTCGAAGATTGAGGGGAGATATAATGGAGATGTTTAAGATGACTAGAAGAATCGATGGGGTCATTCAAGAGAAAGTGTTACTTCTGGTGGTTATGGGGGTCTGGGGAGATGCGGGTGGGGGTACAGAGTCCAGATCAATAATCCAGAACCTTCAAAGTTTGAGCCAGGCTGTTGGAACGGGTGTGGATTCTGGGTTTCACTTTGAGCATTCAGGTCTGCGATCAGTAGAGTTTTGCCAGGTCAGGAGATTACAGAATATGGAGCAAGCGTCAGGTAAAAGGAATTAAGATGCAGGCCAACCACAATCTGATTGAATGATTGGCAGACCGAATGGTCTCCTCCTGCACCTATGTAATAGGCTCAAGAGGGGCTGAATGGCCTCCTGTTCCTGTGTAACAGGCTAGAGAAGGAGCTGAATGGTGTTGCTGTAAATCTGCACTGTCCTGATCAGGATGTATGTGTTTGTGTTAAAGATCGGTGCCGTCCTGATATGGTTTGTGAAGACGGTGTGAAGAACATTGTGAAAGGCATGCAGAAATCTCTGACTCGGGAGATATACGGCCAGCTGGAAGATTTCAGGTAAAAACTCCTCCCTTATGAAAGGCCATCGATCTATTGCTGACGGACACTCATAGAAATATAAAAAATAGGAGCAGGAGGAGGCCGTTCGGCCCTTCGAGCCTGCTCCACCACTGGCTGATCATCCAACTCAATATCCTGATCCTGCCTCCCCCACCCCCCAATGTCATTTGATCCCCTTCTCCCCAAGTGCTTCTTGAGAACAAACAATGCTTTGGCCACAACTGCTAAATCCACAGGCTGACCACTGTCTGGCTGAAGAAATTTCTCCTCATTTCTGTCCTTAATGGTCTACCCTGTATCCTCAGACTGTGGCCCCTGGTTCCAGATACCCCACCATCGGGAACTTCTTCGTGCATCTGTCCTGTCTGGTCCTGCTAGAATTTTCTAGGTTTCTGAGATTCCCCCCTCATTTTTCTAAACTTCAGCAAATAGAATCGTAACCAACTCAATTTCTCCTCACACATCAGTCCTGCCATCCCAGGAATCAGTCTGGTAAACCTTCTCTGCGCTCCCTCCGGAGCAAAAACTCCTTCCACAGATAAGGAGACCAAAACTGCACACAATATTCCAGATGTGGCCTCACCAAGGTCCTGTATAAGTGCAGCAAGACATACCTGCGCCTGTACTTGAATCCTCTTGCTGTGGAGGCCAACATACCATTTGCCTTTACTGCGTGCTGCACCTGCGCGCTTATCTTCAGTGACTGGTGTACGAGGACACCCGGGCACATTCCCCGCACCTAATTTATGGCCATTCAGATAGTAATCGGCCTTCCCGTTTGTGCGACCAAAGTGGATAACCTCACATTTATCCACATTATAGTGCATTTGCCTCAACCCGTCCAAATCATAGTGAAGGATATCTGCATCCTCTTCACAGCTCACCCTTCCACCCAGCTTGTGTCATCTGCAAACGTGGAGATATTACATTGAGTTCCCTCATCTAAATCATTAATGAAGATAGTGAGTAGCTGGGGTTTCAGCACAGATCCCTGCGGCACCCCAGCAGCCACTGCCTGCCATCTGGAAGTCTCACAACACCAGGTTGAAGTCCAGCAGGTTTATTTGGTAGCACGTGCTTTTGGAGCGCTGCCCCTTCATCAGGTGACTCACTCACCTGATGAAGGAGCGACACTCCGAAAGCTCGTGCTACCAAATAAACCTGTTGGACTTCAACCTGGTGTTGTGAGACTTCTTACTGTGCTACCCCAGTCCAGCACAGGCATCTTCACATCTTGCCATTTGGAAAAAGACCGGTTTATTCCTACTCTTTGATTCCTCCCTGCCAATCAGTTTTCTATCCATCCCAATACGCTGCCCCAATGTGTTTTAATTTTACATGCTAATCTCTTAAGTGGGACTTTATCGAAAGCCTTCTGAAAGTCCGAATAAACCACATCCACTGGCTCCCCTCATCAACTTTGCCAGTTGCATCTCGAAAATTTCCACTAGACTTTGCCAAGCATGATTTCCTTTTCATAAATCCATACTGTGTCTGATCCTGCAACCGTTCTTCAAGTGCTTTGCTATAAAATCTTTGATAATAGATTCTAGAATCTTTCCTACAACCGATGTCAGGCTGACTGGTCTGTAATTCCCTTCATTTTTAAATAGTGAGGCTACGTTAACTACCCTCCAATCAGTTTCAGACTCTCTAGAATTCTGGAATATGACCACCAATGCACCCACTATTTCTCAGGCCACTTCCTTAAATACTCTGGGCTGAGGATGATCAGGCCCTGAGATTTATCAGTCTTCAATGCCATCAGTTTCCCCAATACCTTTTCTCTACTCCTACTGCTCTCCTTCAGTTCCTCCCTTTCACTAAACCCTGTGCTCCCCAACATTTCTGCTACCTTATTTGTGTCCTCCTTTATGAAGACAGAACCAAAGTACCTATTCAGTTGGTCAGCCATTTCTTTGTTCCCCATTGTAAATTCCCCTGTTTCTGACTGTAAGGGACCTCAGTTTGTCTTCACCAATCTTTTTGTCTTCACTTTCACAGTCAGTTTTATACTCTATTTTCCCCTTCTTAATCCCTTGGTCCTCCTTTGCTGAAGTGTAAACTTCTCCCAATCCGCAGCTCTGTTGTTTTTCTCAGCCAATTTGCATGCCTCTCCCTTGGATCTAACACTATCTCTAATTTCCCTTGTAAGCCATAGTTTGGCCACCCTTCCAGTTTGACTTTTGTGCCAGACAGAAATAAACAGATGTGCAGTTCACCCATGCGCTCCTTGAATGTTTGCCATTGCCTGTCCAACGTCATGCCTTTAAGTAACGTTTCCCTATCTATCATAGCCAACTCGCGCCTCATATCATCATAGTTTCCTTTATTAAGATGCAGGACATTAGTCTCAGAATCGAATACGTCACTCTCCATCTTGATGAAGAATTCTATCATGTTATGGCCTCTCATTCTCAAGGGATCTCACACAACTCAATTGCCAATTATTCCTTTCTCATTACACAATATCTAGTCCAGAATGGCCTGCTCTCGAGTTGGCTCCTCAGTGTTTTGGTCCAAGATATTATCCCATAAACACCCCAGATATTCCTGCTCTACGGTATTGTGACTCATTGATTTCCCAATCTATATGCAGATTAAAATCACCCATAATTACAGATGTTCCTTTATCACATGCATCTCCAATTTCCTGTCATTCCCAACATCAGCGCTACAGTTTGGGGTCTGTTTGCAACCGCTACTAATGTTTATTGTCCCTTGTTTCTCAGCTCTACCCTTATAGATTCCACATAATATCCTTCCTCAGTATGATGTTACTTTCCTCTTTAACCAGCAATGCAATTCCACTGCCTTTCCTTTTTTGTCTTTCCTTCCCAAATACTGGATATCCCTGGATGTTCAGTTCTCATCCCTGGTCACTCAGCAGCCATGTCTCTGTAATCCTGACTATATCATACCCGTTTTTATCCGTTTGCACAATTAATTCATCCACTCTATTGCGAACACTCAGCGCGTTAAGGCACAAAGCCCTTAAGCTTCTCTTTGTAATGCTACTGGTCTTGTTCCCACTATTTCTCACTGAGGCCCTGTTTGAACCTGGCCCTTGCTTTCTCTGTCTATCTCTTTTCCTATTTCTCTTTCCATCTTTGGTTTTTGTCCTTGACTGCCCCTCCTCTGACTCCTTACATTGGTTCCCACCCTCCTGCCATTTTATTTTAAACCCTCCCCGGCCACTCTAATAAACCGGGAGCTTTACTCTGTATCTAACCCCGTGCTGTAGCTGTCCTGGAAGTGTTTGATGGGGACAGTGTAGAGGGAGCTTTACTCTGTATCTAACCCCGTGCTGTACCTGTCCTGGGAGTGTTTGATGGGGACAGTGTAGAGGGAGCTTCACACTGTATCTAACCCCATGCTGTACCTGTCCTGGGAGTGTTTGATGGGGACAGTGTAGAGGGAGCTTCACTCTGTATCCAACTCCGTGCTGAACCTGTCCTGGGAGTGTTTGATGGGGGCAGTGTAGAGGGAGCTTCACTCTGTATCTAACCCCGTGCTGTACCTGTCGTGGGAGTGTTTGATGGGGACAGTGTAGAGGGAGCTTTACTCTGTATCTAACCCCGTGCTGTACCTGTCCTGGGAGTGTTTGATGGGGACAGTGTGGAGGGAGCTTTACTCTGTATCTGACTTGTAATGCACGTGACCTGTTGCTGGAACATGTTTTTTCCCATTGACCTCTTGTACTAAATGCAAAATAGTGACTTGTGTTGAAAGCTAACTATTGGCTTTTGGAATTAGGAACAAGCGGATGATGGGAATGACAATCGGTGAACGAGAATTGTTGGATCTGGATACGGAACGGCTGATTGACCACGCATCACTTGAAACCAAAGAGAAGATGCTGGCCGAGCAACTATTACCCAAGATTGAAGAAGCCACGTAAGTGACATTGCTTTGTAGAACCCAGGAGAATGCTGGAGGGTCTGACAGTGAACTGGAAGTGTGGAGCAGTGGCTGAGTGTGATTTACCCGTGAGACACAGTGCGATTTACCCATGGTGCACGGTGCGATTTACCCGTGAGACACGGTGCGATTTACCCGTGAGACACGGTGCGATTTACCCGTGAGACACGGTGCGATTTACCCGTGAGACACGGTGCGATTTACCCGTGAGGCGCGGTGCGATTTACCCATGGTGCACGGTGCGATTTACCCGTGAGACACGGTGCGATTTACCCATGGTGCACGGTGCGATTTACCCGTGAGGCACGGTGCGATTTACCCGTGAGACACGGTGCGATTCACCCGTGAGGCACGGTGCGATTTACCCATGGTGCACGGTGCGATTTACCCGTGAGACACGGTGCGATTTACCCGTGAGACACGGTGCGATTTACCCGTGAGACACGGTGCGATTTACCCATGGTGCACGGTGCGATTTACCCGTGAGACACGGTGCGATTCACCCATGGTGCACAGTGCGATTTACCCGTGAGACACGGTGCGATTCACCCATGGTGCACGGTGCGATTTACCCGTGAGACACGGTGCGATTCACCCGTGAGGCGCGGTGCGATTTACCCGTGAGACACGGTGCGATTCACCCATGGTGCACGGTGCGATTTACCCGTGAGACACGGTGCGATTCACCCGTGAGACACGGTGCGATTTACCCGTGAGGCACGGTGCGATTTACCCCTGAGACACGGTGCGATTCACCCATGGTGCACGGTGCGATTTACCCGTGAGGCACGGTGCGATTCACCCATGGTGCACGGTGCGATTTACCCGTGAGACACAGTGCGATTTACCCGTGAGACACGGTGCGATTCACCCGTGAGACACAGTGCGATTTACCCGTGAGGCGCGGTGCGATTCACCCGTGAGACACAGTGCGATTTACCCGTGAGGCGCAGTGCGATTTACCCATGGTGCACGGTGCGATTTACCCGTGAGACACAGTGCGATTTACCCGTGAGGCGCAGTGCGATTTACCCATGGTGCACGGTGCGATTTACCCGTGAGGCACGGTGCGATTCACCCATGGTGCACGGTGCGATTTACCCGTGAGACACAGTGCGATTTACCCGTGAGACACGGTGCGATTCACCCATGGTGCACGGTGCGATTCACCCATGGTGCACGGTGCGATTTACCCGTGAGACAAAGTGCGATTTACCCGTGAGGCGCGGTGCGATTTACCCATGGTGCACGGTGCGATTTATCCGTGAGACACGGTGCGATTCACCCATGGTGCACGGTGCGATTTACCCGTGAGGCACGGTGCGATTCACCCGTGAGGCACGGTGCGATTCACCCGTGAGACACGGTGCGATTTACCCATGGTGCACGGTGCGATTTACCCATGGTGCACGGTGCGATTTACCCGTGAGGCACGGTGCGATTCACCCATGGTGCACGGTGCGATTTACCCGTGAGACACAGTGCGATTTACCCGTGAGACACGGTGCGATTTACCCATGGTGCACGGTGCGATTCACCCGTGAGACACGGTGCGATTCACCCGTGAGGCACGGTGCGATTTACCCATGGTGCACGGTGCGATTTACCCGTGAAGCGCGGTGCGATTCACCCATGAGACGCGGTGCGATTTACCCGTGAGACACGGTGCGATTTACCCGTGAGACACGGTGCGATTCACCCATGGTGCACGGTGCGATTCACCCGTGAGACACGGGGCGATTCACCCGTGAGACACGGTGCGATTCACCCATGGTGCACGGTGCGATTCACCCATGGTGCACGGTGCGATTCACCCGTGAGGCACGGTGCGATTCACCCGTGAGACACGGTGCGATTCACCCATGAGACACGGTGCGATTCACCCATGGTGCACGGTGCGATTCACCCGTGAGACACGGTGCGATTCACCCATGGTGCACGGTGCGATTCACCCATGAGACACGGTGCGATTCACCCATGAGACACGGTGCGATTCACCCATGGTGCACGGTGCGAATCACCCGTGAGACACGGTGCGATTCACCCATGGTGCACGGTGCGATTCACCCGTGAGACACGGTGCGATTCACCCGTGAGGCACGGTGCGAATTACCCGTGAGACACGGTGCGATTCACCCATGGTGCACGGTGCGATTTACCCGTGAGACACGGTGCGATTTACCCGTGAGACACGGTGCCATTCACCCATGGTGCACGGTGCGATTTACCCGTGAGACACGGTGCGATTTACCCATGGTGCATGGTGCGATTCACCCATGGTGCACGGTGCGATTCACCCGTGAGGCACGGTGCGATTCACCCATGGTGCATGGTGCGATTCACCCATGGTGCACGGTGCGATTCACCCGTGAGGCGCGGTGCGATTCACCCGTGAGACACGGTGCGATTTACCCGTGAGGCACGGTGCGATTTACCCATGGTGCACGGTGCGATTTACCCATGGTGCACGGTGCGATTTACCCGTGAGGCACGGTGCGATTCACCCATGGTGCACGGTGCGATTTACCCGTGAGACACAGTGCGATTTACCCGTGAGACACGGTGCGATTCACCCATGGTGCACGGTGCGATTCACCCATGGTGCACGGTGCGATTTACCCGTGAGACAAAGTGCGATTTACCCGTGAGGCGCGGTGCGATTTACCCATGGTGCACGGTGCGATTTACCCGTGAGACACGGTGCGATTCACCCATGGTGCACGGTGCGATTTACCCGTGAGGCACGGTGCGATTCACCCGTGAGGCACGGTGCGATTCACCCGGTGCGATTTACCCATGGTGCACGGTGCGATTTACCCATGGTGCACGGTGCGATTTACCCGTGAGGCACGGTGCGATTCACCCATGGTGCACGGTGCGATTTACCCGTGAGACACAGTGCGATTTACCCGTGAGACACGGTGCGATTTACCCATGGTGCACGGTGCGATTCACCCGTGAGACACGGTGCGATTCACCCGTGAGGCACGGTGCGATTTACCCGTGAGACACGGTGCGATTTACCCGTGAGGCACGGTGCGATTTACCCATGGTGCACGGTGCGATTTACCCATGGTGCACGGTGCGATTCACCCGTGAGGCGCGGTGCGATTCACCCGTGAGACACGGTGCGATTTACCCGTGAGGCACGGTGCGATTTACCCATGGTGCACGGTGCGATTTACCCATGGTGCACGGTGCGATTTACCCGTGAGGCACGGTGCGATTCACCCATGGTGCACGGTGCGATTTACCCGTGAGACACAGTGCGATTTACCCGTGAGACACGGTGCGATTCACCCATGGTGCACGGTGCGATTCACCCATGGTGCACGGTGCGATTTACCCGTGAGACAAAGTGCGATTTACCCGTGAGGCGCGGTGCGATTTACCCATGGTGCACGGTGCGATTTACCCGTGAGACACGGTGCGATTCACCCATGGTGCACGGTGCGATTTACCCGTGAGGCACGGTGCGATTCACCCGTGAGGCACGGTGCGATTCACCCGTGAGACACGGTGCGATTTACCCATGGTGCACGGTGCGATTTACCCATGGTGCACGGTGCGATTTACCCGTGAGGCACGGTTCGATTCACCCATGGTGCACGGTGCGATTTACCCGTGAGACACGGTGCGATTTACCCATGGTGCACGGTGCGATTCACCCGTGAGACACGGTGCGATTCACCCGTGAGGCACGGTGCGATTCACCCGTGAGACACGGTGCGATTTACCCGTGAGACACAGTGCGATTTACCCGTGAGACACGGTGCGATTTACCCATGGTGCACGGTGCGATTTACCCGTGAAGCGCGGTGCGATTCACCCATGAGACGCGGTGCGATTTACCCGTGAGACACGGTGCGATTTACCCGTGAGACACGGTGCGTTTTACCCATGGTGCACGGTGCGATTCACCCGTGAGACACGGTGCGATTTACCCGTGAGACACGGTGCGATTTACCCGTGAGACACGGTGCGATTCACCCATGGTGCACGGTGCGATTCACCCGTGAGACACGGGGCGATTCACCCGTGAGACACGGTGCGATTTACCCGTGAGACACGGTGCGATTCACCCGTGAGACACGGTGCGATTCACCCGTGAGACACGGTGCGATTCACCCGTGAGACACGGTGCGATTCACCCATGGTGCACGGTGCGATTCACCCATGAGACACGGTGCGATTCACCCATGAGACACGGTGCGATTCACCCATGGTGCACGGTGCGAATCACCCGTGAGACACGGTGCGATTCACCCATGGTGCACGGTGCGATTCACCCGTGAGACACGGTGCGATTCACCCGTGAGGCACAGTGCGATTCACCCGTGAGACACGGTGCGATTCACCCGTGAGGCACAGTGCGATTCACCCGTGAGACACGGTGCGAATTACCCGTGAGACACGGTGCGATTCACCCATGGTGCACGGTGCGATTTACCCGTGAGACACGGTGCGATTTACCCGTGAGACACGGTGCGATTCACCCATGGTGCACGGTGCGATTTACCCGTGAGACACGGTGCGATTTACCCATGGTGCACGGTGCGATTCACCCGTGAGACACGGTGCGATTCACCCGTGAGGCACGGTGCGAATTACCCGTGAGACACGGTGCGATTCACCCATGGTGCACGGTGCGATTTACCCGTGAGACACGGTGCGATTTACCCGTGAGACACGGTGCGATTCACCCATGGTGCACGGTGCGATTTACCCGTGAGACACGGTGCGATTTACCCATGGTGCACGGTGCGATTCACCCGTGAGACACGGTGCGATTTACCCGTGAGACACGGTGCGATTCACCCGTGAGGCACGGTGCGATTCACCCGTGAGGCACGGTGCGATTCACCCATGGTGCATGGTGCGATTCACCCATGGTGCACGGTGCGATTCACCCGTGAGGCGCGGTGCGATTCACCCATGGTGCACGGTGCGATTTACCCGTGAGACACGGTGCGATTCACCCGTGAGACACGGTGCGATTTACCCGTGAGGCACGGTGCGATTCAGCCGTGAGACACGGTGCGATTCACCCGTGAGACACGGTGCGATTTACCCGTGAGACACAGTGCGATTTACCCGTGAGGCACGGTGCGATTCACCCGTGGTGCACGGTGCGATTCACCCTTGAGACACGGTGCGATTTACCCGTGAGACACGGTGCGATTTACCCGTGAGGCGCGGTGCGATTCACCCGTGGTGCACGGTGCGATTCACCCGTGAGACACGGTGCGATTCACCCGTGAGACACGGTGCGATTTACCCGTGAGACACGGTGCGATTTACCCGTGAGGCACGGTGCGATTCACCCATGGTGCACGGTGCGATTCACCCATGGTGCACGGTGCGATTCACCCATGGTGCACGGTGCGATTTACCCATGGTGCACGGTGCGATTCACCCGTGAGACACGGTGCGATTTACCCGTGAGGCACGGTGCGATTTACCCGTGAGGCGCGGTGCGATTTACCCGTGAGGCACGGTGCGATTCACCCATGGTGCACGGTGCGATTCACCCATGGTGCACGGTGCGATTCACCCATGGTGCACGGTGCGATTTACCCATGGTGCACGGTGCGATTCACCCGTGAGACACGGTGCGATTTACCCGTGAGGCACGGTGCGATTTACCCGTGAGGCACGGTGCGATTTACCCATGAGACACGGTGCGATTTACCCATGGTGCACGGTGCGATTTACCCGTGAGACACGGTGCGATTTACCCGTGAGACACGGTGCGATTTACCCGTGAGACACGGTGCGATTTACCCGTGAGACACGGTGCGATTTACCCATGGTGCACGGTGCGATTTACCCGTGAGACACGGTGCGATTTACCCATGAGACACGGTGCGATTTACCCATGGTGCACGGTGCGATTTACCCGTGAGACACGGTGCGATTTACCCGTGAGACACGGTGCGATTTACCCGTGAGGCGCGGTGCGATTTACCCGTGAGACACGGTGCGATTCACCTGTGAGACACAGTGCGATTTACCCGTGAGACACGGTGCGATTTACCCGTGAGGCACGGTGCGATTTACCCGTGAGACACGGTGCGATTCACCCGTGAGACACGGTGCGATTCACCCGTGAGATACGGTGCGATTCACCCGTGAGACACGGTGCGATTTACCCATGGTGCACGGTGCGATTTACCCGTGAGGCGCGGTGCGATTCACCCGTGAGGCACGGTGCGATTTACCCATGGTGCACGGTGCGATTCACCCGTGAGACACGGTGCGATTCACCCGTGAGGCATGGTGCGATTTACCCGTGAGGCGCGGTGCGATTTACCCGTGAGGCACGGTGCGATTCACCCATGGTGCACGGTGCGATTCACCCATGGTGCACGGTGCGATTTACCCATGGTGCACGGTGCGATTCACCCGTGAGGCACGGTGCGATTTACCCGTGAGGCACGGTGCGATTTACCCGTGAGGCACGGTGCGATTTACCCGTGAGGCACGGTGCGATTCACCCGTGAGGCACGGTGCGATTTACCCATGAGACACGGTGCGATTTACCCATGGTGCACGGTGCGATTTACCCGTGAGACACGGTGCGATTTACCCGTGAGACACGGTGCGATTTACCCGTGAGACACGGTGCGATTTACCCGTGAGGCACGGTGCGATTCACCCGTGAGGCACGGTGCGATTTACCCGTGAGACACGGTGCGATTTACCCATGAGACACGGTGCGATTTACCCGTGAGACACGGTGCTATTTACCCGTGAGGCGCGGTGCGATTTACCCGTGAGACACGGTGCGATTTACCCGTGAGGCGCGGTGCGATTTACCCGTGAGACACGGTGCGATTTACCCGTGAGACACGGTGCGATTTACCCGTGAGACACGGTGCGATTTACCCGTGAGACACGGTGCGATTTACCCATGAGACACGGTGCGATTTACCCGTGAGACACGGTGCGATTTACCCGTGAGACACGGTGCGATTCACCCGTGAGACACGGTGCGATTTACCCGTGAGACACGGTGCGATTTACCCGTGAGGCACGGTGCGATTTACCCGTGAGACACGGTGCGATTCACCCGTGAGACACGGTGGGATTCACCCGTGAGATACGGTGCGATTGACCCGTGAGACACGGTGCGATTTACCCATGGTGCACGGTGCGATTCACCCGTGAGGCGCGGTGCGATTCACCCGTGAGGCGCGGTGCGATTTACCCGTGAGACACGGTGCGATTTACCCGTGAGACACGGTGCGATTTACCCGTGAGACACGGTGCGATTTACCCGTGAGACACGGTGCGATTCACCCGTGAGACACGGTGCGATTTACCCATGGTGCACGGTGCGATTTACCCGTGAGGCGCGGTGCGATTTACCCGTGAGACACGGTGCGATTTACCCGTGAGACACGGTGCGATTTACCCGTGAGACACGGTGCGATTTACCCGTGAGACGCGGTGCGATTTACCCGTGAGGCGCGGTGCGATTTACCCGTGAGACACGGTGCGATTTACCCGTGAGACACGGTGCGATTTACCCGTGAGACACAGTGCGATTTACCCGTGAGACACGGTGCGATTTACCCGTGAGGCACGGTGCGATTTACCCGTGAGACACGGTGCGATTCACCCGTGAGATACGGTGCGATTTACCCATGGTGCACGGTGCGATTTACCCGTGAGACACGGTGCGATTTACCCGTGAGACACGGTGCGATTTACCCGTGAGACACGGTGCGATTTACCCGTGAGACACGGTGCGATTTACCCATGAGACACGGTGCGATTTACCCGTGAGACACGGTGCGATTTACCCGTGAGGCGCGGTGCGATTTACCCGTGAGACACGGTGCGATTTACCCGTGAGACACGGTGCGATTTACCCGTGAGACACGGTGCGATTTACCCGTGAGACACGGTGCGATTTACCCGTGAGACACGGTGCGATTTACCCGTGAGACACGGTGCGATTTACCCGTGAGACACGGTGCGATTCACCCGTGAGACACAGTGCGATTTACCCGTGAGGCACGGTGCGATTTACCCGTGAGACACGGTGCGATTCACCCGTGAGATACGGTGCGATTTACCCATGGTGCACGGTGCGATTCACCCGTGAGGCGCGGTGCGATTCACCCGTGAGGCGCGGTGCGATTTACCCGTGAGACACGGTGCGATTTACCCGTGAGACACGGTGCGATTTACCCGTGAGACACGGTGCGATTCACCCGTGAGACACGGTGCGATTTACCCATGGTGCACGGTGCGATTTACCCGTGAGGCGCGGTGCGATTTACCCGTGAGACACGGTGCGATTTACCCGTGAGACACGGTGCGATTTACCCGTGAGACACGGTGCGATTTACCCGTGAGACACGGTGCGATTTACCCGTGAGGCGCGGTGCGATTTACCCGTGAGACACGGTGCGATTTACCCGTGAGACACGGTGCGATTCACCCGTGAGACACAGTGCGATTTACCCGTGAGACACGGTGCGATTTACCCGTGAGGCACGGTGCGATTTACCCGTGAGACACGGTGCGATTCACCCGTGAGATACGGTGCGATTCACCCGTGAGACACGGTGCGATTTACCCATGGTGCACGGTGCGATTCACCCGTGAGACACGGTGCGATTCACCCGTGAGACACGGTGCGATTCACCCGTGAGACAGGTGCGATTCACCCGTGAGACACGGTGCGATTCACCCGTGAGACACGGTGCGATTCACCCGTGAGACACGGTGCGATTTACCCGTGAGACACGGTGCGATTCACCCGTGAGACACGGTGCGATTTACCCGTGAGACACGGTGCGATTCACCCGTGAGACGCGGTGCGATTTACCCGTGAGCCGCGGTGCGATTCACCCATGGTGCACGGTGCGATTCACCCATGGTGCACGGTGCGATTCACCCGTGAGACACGGTGCGATTCACCCGTGAGACACGGTGCGATTCACCCGTGAGACACGGTGCGATTTACCCGTGAGACACGGTGCGATTCACCCGTGAGACACGGTGCGATTTACCCGTGAGACACGGTGCGATTCACCCGTGAGACTCGGTGCGATTTACCCGTGAGGCGCGGTGCGATTCACCCATGGTGCACGGTGCGATTCACCCATGGTGCACGGTGCGATTCACCCGTGAGACACGGTGCGATTCACCCGTGAGGCGCGGTGCGATTTACCCGTGAGACACGGTGCGATTTACCCATGGTGCACGGTGCGATTTACCCATGGTGCACGGTGCAATTCACCCGTGAGACACGGTGCGAATCACCCGTGAGACACGGTGCGATTTACCCATGGTGCACGGTGCGATTTACCCGTGAGACACGGTGCGATTCACCCGTGAGACACGGTGCGATTCACCCGTGAGACACGGTGCGATTTACCCGTGAGACACGGTGCGATTTACCCGTGAGGCGCGGTGCGATTCACCCATGGTGCACGGTGCGATTTACCCGTGAGACACGGTGCGATTTACCCATGAGGCGCGGTGCGATTTACCCGTGAGGCGCGGTGCGATTCACCCGTGAGGCGTGGTGCGATTCACCCGTGAGGCGCGGTGCGATTCACCCGTGAGGCGCGGTGCGATTTACCCGCGGTGCGATTTGGTGCTCAGTAATGTTCACAGTGCAGTGGAGCTGTGTGATTGCAGGGAACATGGAGAGAATATGGAGGAACTACCAATGCTCTAGTGACTGAGCACTGACCCGCACAGAATGGGAAAATGGCCAATGGGAGCCCATGAGACACATTGGTGGGATCTATACTTTGACTGAAGCTTTTTTTAAACCATCAGCTGGAATATTGAGTCCACTTCTGGATCTCTCAGGAAGGATGTGGGAGGCAGGGGGTACGTGCGAAATCGAAAAGGTTTTCAATGAGTTGATTTTGAGAAACTGTTCCCGGTGGTAGGAGGGTTGGTAACCAGGCAACACAGTGTTAAGATGAGTGTCAAAAATGAGCTGAATTGAGGCATGAATTCACAGGTAGTGGGATGAGTTGGGTGGCACATGGTTAGCACCACTGCCTCACAGTGCCAGGTATTCGGGTTCAATTCCGGCCTTGGGTCACTGTCTGTGTGGAGTTTGCACATTTCTCCACGTGTCTGTGTGGGTTTCCTCCGGGTTTTTCGGTTTCCTCTCACAGTCCAAAGATGTGTGGGTTAGGTTGATTGGCCATGTTAAATTAATCCTAGTGTCAGGGGGGTTAGCGGGGTAAATATGTGGGGTTACAGGAATAGGGCCTGGGTTGGATTGTGATTGGTGCAGACTCGATGGGCCGAATGGCCTCCTTCTGCACTGGAGGGATTGTATGATTGAGTTCTCAAGGCTGCTGAAGAGAAGTATTCAGGATCCTGGGCTTTGTCAGTCGAGGTGCAGAATACAAAAGCAAGGAAGTCGGGCGAAACATCCTTTCAAATCATTGGTTGAGCCACAGCTGGAGTATTGTGTTCAATTCTTTAGGAAGGATGTCAAGGCCTGGGACAGAGAATGTGCAAACTCCACACAGACAGTGACCCAAGCTGGTAATCGAACCCAGGTCCCTGGAGCTGTGAAGCAGCAGTGCTAACCACTGTGCTACCGTGCCGCTCTATTGTAATGGGAGCTAAAGTAAAGTTTATTTATTAGTCGCAATAATAAAGGCTTATATTAACACTGCAGTGAAGTTCCTGTGAAATTCCTCTAGTCGCCACACTCCTGTGCCTGTTTAGGTCAATGCATCTGTCCAGCACGTCTTTCAGACTGTGGGAAGAAACTGGAGCATCTGGAGGAAACCCACGCAGACACGGGGAGAATGTGCAAACTCCGCACAGACAGTGACCCAAGCCGGGAATCGAACCCACGTCCCTGGCACTGTGAGGCAGCAATGCTAGCCACTGTGCTGCTATAAATTTGCTCATGGCCTGTACTTCTAACCACTTAGATTACGCGCCCCAGAATGACTTTATTGTAATGGGAGCTGTAATGTTGCTCATGGCATTACTTCTAATCACTTAGAATACACGTCCACAATGACTAGAAACATATGACCCATAAAAGGACCTACAAAATCCACATGAAGTCTAGACCAGTGGTTCCTCACCTTTTATATGTCTTGGCACACACCTCTATACTACATTAAAAAAGAATTGAGGCACACCTATTTTCTCTGAACTGCCCTCCTGCTAAAGATTTTTTTCAGTGCAATTTTCAGCCCTCGTTCACAGGAAGAACAGCGACGGGAGTGTTGGATCCCGAACAAATTGGGAAACCCGTGTTTCACGGTTTTACTGTGCATTTGTGGATGCCAAAAATCTGATTTCTGCCATAATAATGCTGAGTACTGGTAGCAAAGGCGGGAAGGCAGATTACTCTCTGGCCAAGTAAGGAGAGGGGAATGTGCAATGAGACCTTTGTGTCCTCGTGCACCAGTCACTGAAGGTAAGCATGTAGGTGTAGCAGGCAATGAAAAAGGCAAATGGTATGTTGGCCTTCAGAGTGGGAGGATTCGAGTACAGGAACAGGGGTGCCTTGCCTCAATTATACAGGATCTTGGTGAGGCCACACCTTGAATATTGTGTGCACTTTTGGTCTCCATATCTGAGAAAGGATGGTCTTGCTTTAGAGGAGGTACAGCGAAGGTTTGCCAGGCTGATGCCTGGAATGGCAGATCTGACGTGTGAGGGGAGGTTGAGTCAGGATTGTATTTGCTGGATTTCAGAAGAATGGGGGGGGGATCTCATTGAAACCCATAAAATTCTAACAGGACTTGACTGAGTAGATGCAGGAAGGATGCTCTCGATTGTGGGGAGTGTCCAGAACTAGAGGGTGAAGGGGATCAGCTGATGTGGGGATCAGGTTTTTGATTTGGCTGATCGTCCATGATAATGATGAATGCCAGAGCAGGCTTGAAGGGCCGAATGGCCTCCTCCTCCTCCTATTTTCTATATTTTGATGTTAAGTTTCTATGATAGCTTCAGTTCCGGCTATCTCAAAACCTGGGCAATTGACTTGGAAAACTGTAAACAATACAGTATAAATTGTAAACTGTATAGAGGGAACCTTGATGTTCATAACAACGCAGTTCGCAAATAATTTATCCAGTTCGTGAAAGATTTAATATTTTAAAAGTCATCAAAATAAATGTTGACTGTTTCTCTCCACAGATGCTGCCCGATTATCTGAGCTTTTCCAGCGATTTGTCCTGTCAGATTTCCAGCATCTGCAGTATTTTGCGCTTGTGTACTATTACGTTAGGAAGAAAAATGAAGTGTGAGAAAAAAGCGGTAACGGTAATCATAAACGAGAGAGCTGAACAGAAGTCTCAGAATAATCCTAATCTCATATATCTGTGTATTAGCTAAACGTAACTACGGATAATTGTTATTGGCATGGATTGAACATTGTGATTTTACAGAACAGCAGAGGCCATTTTTTACCTCTGTCTCTCACTTCTCCCAGGGTTATGAAAGTATTAGTAAAGTTTATTGATGAGTCACAAATAGGCTTACATTCACACTGCAATGAAGTTACTGTGAAAATCCTCTAGTCGCCACACTCTGGCACCTGTTCGGTTACACTGAGGGAGAATTTAGCACGGCCAATCCACCCTAACCATTCGGACTGTGGGAGGAAACCGGAGCACCCGGGGGAAACCCACGCAGACACGGGGAGAACGTGCAGACTCCACACAGACAGTGACCTAAGTCGGGAATCGAACCCAGGTCCCTGGCGCTGTGAGACAGCAGTGCTAACCACTGTGCCACCAAACGCCCTTTCTGAGTTTTTGTTTTTTGTTGGGGGGCGAATGGGACCTTTGTCTTCAGCCCCAAGTCCCGTTGGTCATGCCCGAGGGTGTGACCAACGTAAAACATCGAAACCTCTTTCCCAGTTTCATTGGAGGTGCTGACCATAGAGCTGAAGATAAATGTTACTTGCAGTTTAATTACATGACTTTTAAATGATTTTGAACCATTTCTCACGGGGTGGGTGGGGGGGGGTCCTCTACACCAGAGAGGCGGAGACCATTGCTTGGGGCATTAGAGGTGGACATTGCATGCAACAGCCAAGAAACAAGAGCATGACTCTTGGTAAAAGGGCCTAGTTCACTAGGGTGTGACTGGCTCAGTAAAGTTCCGTTGAACAAGGGTGAGGTTAAGCACATGACAAGTGACAGAGGATATCATTCAGAAATAGATGCAAGTTTCTCAGAGCCAGCGCTGTGCCGGAGCCGTAGCAAGTGCACCTTCCAGGCACAGAGTGTGGAATATTTGGGTCACAAAATCACAGTGTAGGGTCTGTCCCCGGTGAGAGACAAAGTCAGAGCTACCAAGGAAGCTCCAAAGCCCCTGTAGTGTGTCTGAGCCCAGGTCATGGGGAGTTACTGCAGGAGGTTTCTGTCAGACCTTTCAACGGTGCTGAAAGAATGATGAACTGAGGCCGCAAGCAAAGCAGGAACGTGAGCTGAGTGTGCAGGATGGTTGTATCCTTCCGGGGTCCAGAGTGGTTCAGCCCATCCCCTGGTCGCTCACAAGCCTTGGATGAAGTTCATGAAGCTCAGCCGGGTGCCTCCCGAATGAAAAGTCGTGCCAGGTCGTGTGTTTGGTGGCCCAACATGGAGAACAAGGTGGGGGATCCTCTTATGCGTGTCAGCTTGACCAGAAGATGGCGCCACCAGCATCCATGGGAGTGGCCTGATCGTCAGTCTAGATCACTAATTCCCAACTGGGAACCACTGATCTAGACTGATGATCAGGTGCACTTGCTACGGCTCTGTCTCTGAGAAACTCTAACTTCTGATCCAACTTGCTGAGGTGCTCCTACTCCCGATTTCCCTGTGATCAGGATACCATCCAAGTAAGCTGCTACACGAAGAATCCCTGCACCAGGTTGTCCATTATCCTCTGAAAGATGGCCGGATTGAAGGGCACTCTGAAACTCGGATGGTATTTGAACAAACCCTCGTGAGTGCTGATTGTGTCGCCCTGTTTTGAGTCTTCCTCCAACAAAAGCTGCAAGTAGACGTGGCTCATGTGAAGATTCGAGAAAGTCTTGCTCCTGCAAGGGTTGAAAACCAGATCTTGCACCTGCAGCAAAAGGATAAGCGTCCAGCTTGGAGGCCTGATTAATGGTGAATTTGTAATCCCCGCATGTGCACACAGCACTTTAAAGAACAGCAACAATTGGAGCTGCCCAACGAGAGAACTGAACGGACTCAGTGATTACAGGCCTCTGCAGCTGCTCTAACTCCTCCTCCATTTTCCCTTTCATGGCCTGAGGATCTCTGAACAACTTGCCTTTAATGCCACGCAATGTGCCCAGTTCCTCTTTCAAAACCTCAGGACATTTCTGAATGATATCCTCAGTCACTTGTAATGTGCTTAACCTCACCCTTGTTCAACGGAACTTTACTGAGCCAGTCACACCCTAGTGAACTAGGCCCCTGCCCTTTAACCGAAAGAGTCATGCTCTTGTTCCTTGGCTGTTGCATGCAATGTCCACCTCTAATGCCCCAAGCAATGGTCTCCGCCTCTCTGGCGTACGTTGGATCCCTGCCTGAGTAATGGCTGATGACTGCTTAGGATCCCCAAGTCTTCCTGTAGGTGTCCTCACTAATTACAGATGCAGAGGCTCCTGTGTCCATCTCCATCTTAATTCTTATATATTCATTCATGGGACATGGGCAGCACAGGCTGGGCCAGCATTTATTGTCCAGCCCTAGTTGCCCTTGAAACTGAGTGGGTCGCTAGGCCATTTCAGAGGGCAGTTTAGAGTCAGCCACATTGCTGTGGCTCTGGAGCCACATGTAGGCCAGACCAGGTAAGGACAGCCTTAAATATTTCCTTCCCTAAAGAACATTAGTGAACCAGATAGGTTTTTCTGACAATTGACAATGGTTTCATGGTCATCATTAGATTCTTAATTCAGATTTTTCTTTATTGAATTCAAATTCGGCCATCTGCCGTGGCGGGATTCGAACTCGGGTCCTAGAACATTAGCTGAGTTTCTGGATTAATAGTCTAACGATAATACCACGAGGTCATTGCCTCCCCTCAGTACCCTGTCGTGGTAAGACTAAACCCACAACAACTCACGTCAGGCACTCCTGCATGTCATATGCCCCTGTTGATGACAAGTGTCTATACATTCAAATAGGAAGATGTTCTCTCTAACACTCTTCAACAGTTAGGAACATTCAAACAGGGGAATCAGACAAATGCTTGGAAAGATCAAATTTGAAGGGTGAGAGGGAAAAGCGCAGGGGTATGGGATCAATTGAATAGCTCTTTCAAAGGGCTGGCATTGGCACAATGGGCCAAATGGCCTTGTCCCGTGCTGTGAGGTTCTGGGAGGGGGAGCGCCAGGCCAGCATTTACCTTTTGACCAATAAACGCTTTAGAAAAATCTTGTCCGGTCGTTGTGCATCACGTTGCTGTTTGTGGGATCTTGCTGTGCGCGACCTGGCTGCCCCGCTTCCTTGGTAATGAGAAGTGTGCTGCGCTGCCTGCTCGGTGCTCGGGGATATCCTCAGGCGGGCAGAGTTAGCCTGGGGTACAGGCCTGGTGTTGCGTGGCTGGGCCAATCCCCGAATGACAGGAAAAGCCAGTGTAAAAAGATCGTGGGATTTTCAGCAGAAATTCCACCATTAACACACCCTTTGGCTCCAGTTTTCGATATGTTGGCCTGGAAACTGACCCCATCCGCGAAACCAGATTTCTTTCCATTCTTGCCAGCCTTTTACAGACGTGGCAGTCTGCCCAGTAACAGGGCCGGCGAAGCGTTCTGATTGGCTGCCCTCTGAAACCAGCAGCGCCACTTCACAAGCTGTCTGAGATTTTCAGAAATGATGCAAGGTTCGGCGTCCTGCTGATAACTGTAAACCTGTTTCCGATTATTACACAAGACCACTGGGGATGTCTCCACTCTAATGAGGAAGAGGCATGTTAGTGCAGCAGATACTTAACGAAATGTCAAACACTCCCAGGACAGGTACAGCACGGGGTTAGATACAGAGTAAAGTCTGTGCGAAATGAGCCAAGCTGTGAGCCTGGTTCCTTTCCCAATCTGCAAACTCACTGTAGAAACCATGGAGAGTGACTCTTTTAAAAAATCGACAGAGTATTTCTACTTGTGGCTGGTGTTGCGACACTTGGCAAGGCTCCGGATGGAGATGACAGCTGCCCTTTGTGCAAAGGGTGAATCGGATTGTGGAGAAGCTGCTGATTATAATTGTGGTGGGTGGGAGAGTGCTTAGCGCTTTGAGAAACAAGTCCTCCGTCATCCTCCATCTTGTGTGCACCCCTGGAGTGTGCATTGAGCAGGGAAATCCTCGGAGTCATTGGAAGCAAGTCCGCAAATGGGTTCGACCTGCCTTGCTGTCCGTACAACCCCCTTAACCCATTTAGCAGCACGCTGAGAAACACAGCTTCAGGACGGAGCGCCTCTCTCTGGAGAAGCTCAGTTAAATCGCAGAGAGAGAACATTCCTGCCATAACTGGGACTGTCTTCATCGTTCCACACAGACGCACCGGTCCGTTCTTCAAGCCCCCATCGCGCCTTTGCAAAGCACTGCTTCCCAGCTACACACCAAGTTATTGCCACTAATGATCGAATAGTTCAAAACTGACCTGGATCTTAACTGGTCTGGGTGAGTTACTGACCATCACTGACCTGGAGTCTGCCTGGTCTGGGTGTGTTACTGACCATCACTGACCATCGCTGACCTGGATTGTAACTGGTCTGGGTGAGTTACTGACCATCACTGACCTGGAGTCAAACTGGTCTGGGTGTGTTACTGACCATCACTGACCATCGCTGACCTGGATTGTAACTGGTCTGGGTGTGTTACTGACCTGGAGTCTGCCTGGTCTGGGTGAGTTACTGACCATCACTGACCTGGAGTCTGCCTGGTCTGGGTGAGTTACTGACCATCACTGACCTGCAGTCTAACTGGTCTGGGTGAGTTACTGACCATCACTGACCTGCAGTCTAACTGGTCTGGGTGAGTTACTGACCATCACTGACCGGCAGTCTAACTGGTCTGGGTGAGTTACTGACCATCACTGACCTGCAGTCTAACTGGTCTGGGTGAGTTACTGACCATCACTGACCTGCAGTCTAACTGGTCTGGGTGAGTTACTGACCATCACTGACCTGGATTGTAACTGGTCTGGGTGAGTTACTGACCATCACTGACCTGGAGTCTGCCTCGTCTGGGTGTGTTACTGACCATCGTTGACCATCACTGACCTGGAGTCTGCCTGGTCTGGCTGAGTTACTGACCATCACTGACCTGGAGTGTAACTGGTCTGGGTGGGTTACTGACCATCGGTGATCTGTACTGACAGCAGTTGAACTTAGCCTGGGTCACTAGAGTAATGAAAGAAAGAGAGATTAGTATTTCGAGAGCTCCTTCCACCGCCTCAGGAAGCCCCAGTGAGATCCGCTCTGAAGTGTGTTGAGCCGTGTCATGTCGGAAATTGAGTAGCCAATTCGCACACAGCAAGCTCCCAGGAATATCAGTGTGAGAAAAACTCCCCAACTCTTCCTCCGACAGTGCAGCACTCCCCCAGTACTGACCCTCTGACAGTGCAGCACTCCCTCAGTACTGACCCTCTGACAGTGCAGCACTCCCCCAGTACTGACCCTCTGACAGTGCAGCACTCCCTCAGTACTGACTCTCTGACAGTACAGCACCCCCTCAGTACTGACTCTCTGACAGTGCAGCACTCCCTCAGTACTGACCCTCTGACAGTGCAGCACTCCCCCAGTACTGACCCTCTGACAGTGCAGCACTCCCTCAGTACTGACCCTCTGACAGTACAGCACCCCCTCAGTACTGACTCTCTGACAGTGCAGCACTCCCTCAGTACTGACCCTCTGACAGTGCAGCACTCCCTCAGTACTGACCCTCTGACAGTGAGGCAGTCCCTCAGAACTGACCCTCTGACAGTGCGGCACTCCCTCAGTACTGACTCTCTGACAGTGCAGCGCTCCCTCAGTACTGACCCTCTGACAGTGCAGCACTCCCTCAGTACTGACCCTCTGACAGCGCGGCGCTCCCTCAGTACTGACTCTCTGACAGTGCAGCACTCCCTCAGTACTGACTCTCTGACAGCGCGGCGCTCCCTCAGTACTGACCCTCTGACAGTGCAGCACTCCCTCAGTACTGACCCTCTGACAGTGCCGCACTCCCTCAGTACTGACTCTCTGACAGTGCAGCACTCCCTCAGTACTGACCCTCTGACAGTGCAGCACTCCCTCAGTACTGACCCTCTGACAGTACAGCACCCCCTCAGTACTGACTCTCTGACAGTGCAGCACTCCCTCAGTACTGACCCTCTGACAGTGCAGCACTCCCCCAGTACTGACCCTCTGACAGTGCAGCACTCCCCCAGTACTGACCCTCTGACAGTGCAGCACTCCCTCAGTACTGACTCTCTAACAGTGCAGCACTCCCTCAGTACTGACCCTCTGACAGTGCAGCACTCCCTCAGTACTGACCCTCTGACAGTACAGCACCCCCTCAGTACTGACTCTCTGACAGTGCAGCACTCCCTCAGTACTGACCCTCTGACAGTGCAGCACTCCCTCAGTACTGACCCTCTGACAGTGAGGCAGTCCCTCAGAACTGACCCTCTGACAGTGCGGCACTCCCTCAGTACTGACCCTCTGACAGCGCGGCGCTCCCTCAGTACTGACCCTCTGACAGTGCAGCACTCCCTCAGTACTGACTCTCTGACAGTGCAGCACTCCCTCAGTACTGACTCTCTGACAGCGCGGCGCTCCCTCAGTACTGACCCTCTGACAGTGCAGCACTCCCTCAGTACTGACCCTCTGACAGTGCCGCACTCCCTCAGTACTGACTCTCTGACAGTGCAGCACTCCCTCAGTACTGACTCTCTGACAGTGCGGCACTCCCTCAGCAATGACCCTCTGACAGTGCAGCACTCCCTCAGCACTGACCCTCTGACAGTGCAGCACTCCCTCAGCACTGACCCTCTGACAGTGCAGCACTCCCTCAGTACTGACCCTCTGACAGTGCAGCACTCCCTCAGTACTGACCCTCTGACAGTGCAGCGCCCCCTCAGTACTGACCCTCTGACAGTGCAGCACTCCCTCAGCACTGACCCTCTGACAGTGCAGCACTCCCTCAGTACTGACCCACTGACAGTGCAGCGCCCCCTCAGTACTGACCCTCTGACAGTGCAGCGCTCCCTCAGTACTGACCCTCTGACAGTGCAGCACTCCCTCAGTACTGACCCTCTGACAGTACAGCACCCCCTCAGTACTGACTCTCTGACAGTGCAGCACTCCCTCAGTACTGACCCTCTGACAGTGCAGCACTCCCTCAGCACTGACCCTCTGACAGTGCGGCACTCCCTCAGCAGTGACCCTCTGACAGTGCAGCACTCCCTCAGCACTGACCCTCTGACAGTGCAGCACTCCCTCAGCACTGACCCTCTGACAGTGCGGCACTCCCTCAGCAATGACCCTCTGACAGTGCAGCACTCCCTCAGCACTGACCCTCTGACAGTGCAGCACTCCCTCAGCACTGACCCTCTGACAGTGCAGCACTCCCTCAGTACTGACCCTCTGACAGTGCAGCACTCCCTCAGTACTGACCCTCTGACAGTGCAGCGCCCCCTCAGTACTGACCCTCTGACAGTGCAGCACTCCCTCAGCACTGACCCTCTGACAGTGCAGCACTCCCTCAGTACTGACCCACTGACAGTGCAGCGCCCCCTCAGTACTGACCCTCTGACAGTGCAGCGCTCCCTCAGTACTGACCCTCTGACAGTGCAGCACTCCCTCAGTACTGACCCTCTGACAGTGCAGCACTCCCTCAGTACTGACCCTCTGACAGTGCAGCACTCCCTCAGCACTGACCCTCTGACAGTGTAGCGGAGAGAGGCATGGATTTGGGGTGGGTGCAGGGTGAGAGAGGGAGAAAGCCAGTGTTTGGGGGAGGTGTGCGGGGGCACGGTGGTGGTGAGAGAGCAAAATGAGCGTGAACGAATGGGAAGCTCTCTCACAATCTCACAACATGCATACACTCAGACACTCGGGCGCACACGCGCACTCTAAGGTGCACATGCACACCCTCAGGTGCACACGTGCGCACGCACGCAGGAGCACACGTGTGCGCTCATGCGCGCACACTCAGGCCCACACGCGCGTGCACACTCAGGCCCACACGTGCGCACACAGGCGCACGCGCGCTCACTCAGGCCCACACGCGCTCACTCAGGCCCACACGCGCACACTCAGGCCCACACGTGCACACTCAGGCCCACACGTGCACACTCAGGCCCACACGTGCACACTCAGGCCCACACGTGCACACTCAGGCCCACACGTGCACACTCAGGCCCACACGTGCACACTCAGGCGCACGCGCGCTCACTCAGGCGCACACATGCACTCTGAGACACACGCAGACGCGGGCGCTCTGTGACACGCACACGCACCCTCTCATGCACACGCACCCTCTCTCGGACACGCACACGCACCCTCTCTCGGACTCGCACACGCACACTCTCTCGGACACGGGTGCACCTGCGCCATCTCAGGCGCATACGCGCACACTCAGGCACGCGTGCGCAATCTGAGACACACGTGCGCGCGCACTCTTGGACACGCACGGCTCTCGGACACGCACGTGCTCTCGGACGTGCTCAGGCACGCTCTGTTGGACACGCACACGCATGCTCTCTCAGACACGAACACGCTCTCGGACACGCACATGCATGCGCTCTCGGACACGCACGTGCCCTCAGACACGCACGCTCTCTTGGACACGCACGCTCTCTCGGACACGCACATGCACACACTCGTTGAAAAGGGTGCACACGCGCACACTCAGGCACGCGCGCGCACTCTGAGACACGCAGATGCGCGCCCACTTGTACACAGACGCACGCTCTCTTGGACGTGAGCACGCACGTGCACACTCTCGGGTGCGGGCGCATATGCACTCTCAGGCGCGCACGCTCTCTCGGTCACGCACGCGCACGCTCTCTTGCGCACACCCGCACGCGCTCTCGGGCGCTCACGCTCTCTTGGTCGCTCGCGCTCTCGTGGGCGCGCACGCTTGCACTTTCGTGGGTGCGCACGCTCGGGCTCTCGTGGGCGCGCACGCTCGCGCTTTCATGGACGCTCGCGCTCTCGTGGGCGCGCACATTCGTGCTCTCGTGGGCGCTCGCGCTCTCGTGGGCGCGCATGCTCGTGCACTCGTGGGCGCGCACGCTCGTGCTCTCGTGGGCACGCATGCTCGTGCTCTCGTGGGCGCGCACGCTTGCGCTCTCGTGGGTCCGCAAGCTCGGGCTCTCGTGGGCGCGCACGCTCGCGCTTTCGTGGACGCGCACGCTCGCGTGCTCGTGGGCGCGCACGTTCGTGCTCTCGTGGGCGCGCACGTTCGTGCTCTCGTGGGCACGCACGTTCGTGCTCTCGTGGGCGCGCACGTTCGTGCTCTCGTGGGCGCGCACGTTCGTGCTCTCGTGGGCGCTCGCGCTCTCGTGGGCGCGCACGCTCGTGCACTCGTGGGCGCGCACGCTCGTGCTCTCGTGGGCGCGCATGCTCGTGCTCTCGTGGGCGCGCACGCTTGCGCTCTCGTGGGTCCGCAAGCTCGGGCTCTCGTGGGCGCGCACGCTCGCGCTTTCGTGGACGCGCACGCTCGCGTGCTCGTGGGCGCGCACGTTCGTGCTCTCGTGGGCGCGCACGTTCGTGCTCTCGTGGGCGCGCACGTTCGTGCTCTCGTGGGCGCGCACGTTCGTGCTCTCGTGGGCGCGCACGTTCGTGCTCTCGTGGGCGCGCACGTTCGTGCTCTCGTGGGCCCGCACGTTCGCGCTCTCGTGGGCCCGCACGTTCGCGCTCTCGTGGGCCCGCACGCTCGCGCTCTCGTGGGCCCGCACGCTCGCGCTCTCGTGGGCCCGCACGCTCGCGCTCTCGTGGGCCCGCACGCTCGCGCTCTCGTGGGCGCGCACGCTCGCGCTCTCGTGGGCGCGCACGCTCGCGCTCTCGTGGGCGAGCACGCTCGCGCTCTCGTGGGCGCGCACGCCCGCGCTCTCGTGGGCGCGCACGCCCGCGCTCTCGTGGGCGCGCACGCCCGCGCTCTCGTGGGCGCGCACGCCCGCGCTCTCGTGGGCGCGCACGCTCGCGCTCTCGTGGGCGCGCACGCTCGCGCTCTCGTGGGCGCGCACGCTCGCGCTCTCGTGGGCGCGCACGCTCGCGCTCTCGTGGGCGCGCACGCTCGCGCTCTCGTGGGCGCGCACGCTCGCGCTCTCGTGGGCGCGCACGCCCGCGCTCTCGTGGGCGCGCACGCCCGCGCTCTCGTGGGCGCGCACGCCCACGCTCTCGTGGGCGCGCACGCCCGCTCTCTCTTGGGCGCGCACGCCCGCGCTCTCGTGGGCATTCACATTTTCTCAGGCTCACACACACACACTCAAACACACACACACACACACTCACACACACTCGCACACACACACACACTCACACACACTCTCACACACACTCTCACACACACTCTCACACACACTCTCACACACACACACACACTCTCGCACACACACACTCACTCTCGCACACACACACACACACACACACTCGCACACACACACTCTCACACTCACACACACACACACTCTCGCACACACACACTCACTCTCGCACACACACACACACACACACACACTCTCGCACACACACTCTCACTCTCGCACACGCGCACACACTCACTCTCTCACATACACACACACACTCACTCTCGCACACACACACACTCACGCACAGTCACACTCACTAGCAGGAAACAGGAGGACGATGTTCTCCTTGGGAGTAAGAGACTCCAGCTGAGTGACTTCATCGTCTCAGTGATTCAATGGCTTGTCTGTGATGCTGCTCCCTCAGGGCCGGCGAGGGGGGGGATGTGGAAGAGAGAGAGAAAGAAAATGAATGAAGTCAGCTTCCTGGCGGCTCATTGGCTGCCGGTCCCAGGGCCTCCTGATTGGACACAGCTGTCCGGCTCCCCCTTCCCAACCCCAACAACCAACCCTTTTAACAAGATCCAGAGGGGAAAGGAGGAAAGTTGTTGCATCATTTGCGAGACGCGGCGAGAAAGAAAAGAAGGGTTTTTTTTTTGCCTGCCAGCCACTCGTTCTTCAGGCATTGAAAGACAGTCGGACTCTCTCTCTCCCAGCACTCTTCCCTCAGATCATGCACAAGCAGCCAGCCAAGGCCTCAAACTACACGGTAGCACTGGCAATCTGGCAGGATGATCTTCCATCGGTGAGTCTGTACCTGGTCACCAGCTCTGTTTAGAGCTGCGGGCAGTGAGGAAAGCCTCAAGCCTGGGTCGTGTCTGTGCGAGTCTGTGTCCACACTTTATCTCCTTCCTGTTTGGCCTCCCTCCTTCCCGTGGTCACAGCTGATGCTTGGTTCTGTCAAGTTGACTCCTCTGACCTGTCCCCTCAGTTTAAATGTCTGCCGTTTTACCAAAACTCCTTCTGTTTTTCTCTTTCAGTTCCAATACAGACGACGAGAGAAGGTAAGGATGTCAGCAGTTTCTCGATGTCTCTCCCTCTCTGTATCATTTTCCCTGTGTGTGTGTGTGAGTGAGAGACCCTCTGAGACTCTGTCTCTCCCTGCGTCTATGTGTGTGTTTCTCTCTTGATGGCTCTGATCTTTCTGTCTATCCCTCTCTCTCTCTCTCTCTGTCTGTCTCACACTCTGTACATCTCTCTCCCTCTCTATCTCTCTCCCTCTCTCTCTCTCTGCCTGCCTTGTAACGCTGTCTGGGCCTCTTCCTTTTGCCTGTCACTTCACCTTGCTGTGTTTTTTGGTGTGTATGTACTGCATGTGCCACTCTGTCTCTGCACGTGTACACCTGTGTATGTGTACCTGTATTTTTGTGCCAGTGTGCGCCTGTCCCAGTGTGCGCCTGTCCCAGTGTGCGCCTGTCCCAGTGTGCGCCTGTCCCAGTGTGCGCCTGTCCCAGTGTGCGCCTGTCCCAGTGTGCGCCTGTCCCAGTGTGCGCCTGTCCCAGTGTGCGCCTGTCCCAGTGTGCGCCTGTCCCAGTGTGCGCCTGTCCCAGTGTGTGCCTGTCGACGGACGGGCGGGGTTCTGTCCCCAGCTGTGTTTTTCCACAGTTTCTGGTTCTGTGCTATATTTATGTTGAATGTTGGCGATTGGGGTTGGAATCTGCATCTGTCGCCTTTCACTGGGGGCACTGATCAAAGTGTTTATAATTCTGCCACCCCCCTCCCCCCTCGCTCTGCCCCTCCCCCTCGCTCTGCCCCTCCCCCTCGCTCTGCCCCTCCCCCCTCACTCCTTGCTCTGCCCCTCCCCCCTTGCTCTGCCCCTCCCCCTTGCTCTGCCCCTCCCCCTTGCTCTGCCCCTCCCCCTTGCTCTGCCCCTCCCCTTGCTCTGCCCCTCCCCCTTGCTCTGCCCCTCCCCCCTTGCTCTGCCCCTCCCCCTTGCTCTGCCCCTCCCCCTTGCTCTGCCCCTCCCCCTTGCTCTGCCCCTCCCCCTTGCTCTGCCCCTCCCCCTTGCTCTGCCCCTCCCCCCTGGCTCTGCCCCTCCCCCCTGGCTCTGCCCCTCCCCCCTGGCTCTGCCCCTCCCCCCTGGCTCTGCCCCTCCCCCCTGGCTCTGCCCCTCCCCCCTGGCTCTGCCCCTCCCCCCTGGCTCTGCCCCTCCCCCCTGGCTCTGCCCCTCCCCCCTGGCTCTGCCCCTCCCCCCTGGCTCTGCCCCTCCCCCCTGGCTCTGCCCCCACCCCCTGGCTCTGCCCCTCCCCACCCCCTCGCTCTGCCCCTCGCTCCGCCCCCCCCCTGTCCCTTTGGGGACCATATCCCCCTATTCCCATTGTTACAATCAGGTTGGATACTTCAGGGTGTTCTGTGAAGCTCGCCTGATCTGGAACATTTTAAGAGAGGTTTCACTTTGGCTGTGATTCAACTGACCCAAGAGGTGCTTTTATCAAAAACAAAGTTGAATGAAGAATATAGTTGACATGTATAGTAAGACAATGAGCAAGAACTTTTAACAATTACAAATAAGAAACAGAACATTCACGATAGTGTAAAACTCTTAAGGAATATCTCTAACGTGTTCCAACCAAAGCCAACATCGAATCGGTAAAATCCTTCAAATAAACACAATCCAGCAGAGGTTAATGCCCACTTGTTGCAGGAATCCCGCCTCCTGGGTTGAATGCTGAAAATCCTATTCATTAAATGATTTATTCCAACTGACCCTGCCTCCCAGTTGTAGTGAGATATTCTGCAAAACCTTTAAATCTCAGCATAAATCATTGTTGCCTCTGAGAACTGCACGAAACATAGATCTCCGATACAGGAAGACTAACCTCTCTATCAACACAAGACTGCATCCCTGTGCACAAACAAGCAAATAATCATCTGCGCCAGCGCACAAATAACTGGGGCCGGCATTCATCATAACGCCACGAATGCTGCATTCAACCCACTGCTAGGTGCACAGGACAACACCAGCCCACTAACCACTCAGATATCCATACACGCACTCCAACCACCGCAGCGCGCACCCGCACCCATCATACACACTCCAACCACCGCAGCGCACACCCGCACCCATCATACACACTCCAACCACCGCAGCGCACACCCGCACCCATCATACACACTCCAACCACCGCAGCGCGCACCCGCACCCATCATACACACACTCCAGTCACCGCAGTGCGCACCCGCACCCATCATACACACTCCAACCACCGCAGTGCGCACCCGCACCCATCACACACACTCCAACCACCGCAGTGCGCACCCGCACCCATCATACACACTCCAACCACCGCAGCGCACACCCGCACCCATCATACACACTCCAACCACCGCAGCGCACACCCGCACCCATCATACACACTCCAACCACCGCAGCGCACACCCGCACCCATCATACACACTCCAGTCACCGCAGCGCGCACCCGCACCCATCATACCCACACTCCAACCACCGCAGTGCGCACCCGCACCCATCATACACACTCCAACCACCGCAGCGCGCACCCGCACCCATCATACACACTCCAACCACCGCAGCGCGCACCCGCACCCATCATACACACTCCAACCACCGCAGCGCACACCCGCACCCATCATACACACTCCAGTCACCGCAGCGCGCACCCGCACCCATCATACACACTCCAGTCACCGCAGCGCGCACCCGCACCCATCATACACACTCCAACCACCGCAGCGCACACCCGCACCCATCATACACACTCCAACCACCGCAGCGCGCACCCGCACCCATCATACACACTCCAACCACCGCAGCGCACACCCGCACCCATCATACACACTCCAACCACCGCAGCGCGCACACCCGCACCCATCATACACACTCCAGTCACCGCAGCGCGCACCCGCACCCATCATACACACTCCAGTCACCGCAGCGCGCACCCGCACCCATCATACACGCACTCCAGTCACCGCAGCGCGCACCCGCACCCATCATACACACTCCAACCACCGCAGCGCGCACCCGCACCCATCATACACACTCCAACCACCGCAGCGCGCACCCGCACCCATCATACACACTCCAACCACCGCAGCGCGCACCCGCACCCATCATACACACTCCAACCACCGCAGCGCGCACCCGCACCCATCATACACACTCCAACCACCGCAGCGCGCACCCGCACCCATCATACCCACTCCAACCACCGCAGCGCGCGCACCCGCACCCATCATACACACTCCAGTCACCGCAGCGCGCACCCGCACCCATCATACACACTCCAGTCACCGTAGCGCGCACCCGCACCCATCATACACACTCCAGTCACCGCAGCGCACACCCGCACCCATCATACACACTCCAGTCACCGCAGCGCGCACCCGCACCCATCATACACACTCCAACCACCGCAGCGCACACCCGCACCCATCATACACACTCCAACCACCGCAGCGCGCACCCGCACCCATCATACACACTCCAACCACCGCAGCGCGCACCCGCACCCATCATACACACTCCAACCACCGCAGCGCGCACACCCGCACCCATCATACACACTCCAACCACCGCAGCGCGCACCCGCACCCATCATACACACTCCAGTCACCGCAGCGCGCACACCCGCACCCATCATACACACTCCAACCACCGCAGCGCGCACCCGCACCCATCATACACACTCCAGTCACCGCAGCGCGCACCCGCACCCATCATACACACTCCAGTCACCGCAGCGCGCACACCCGCACCCATCATACACACTCCAACCACCGCAGCGCGCACCCGCACCCATCATACACACTCCAGTCACCGCAGCGCGCACCCGCACCCATCATACACACTCCAGTCACCGCAGCGCGCACCCGCACCCATCATACACACTCCAACCACCGAAGCGCGCACCCGCACCCATCATACACACTCCAGTCACTGCAGCGCGCACCCGCACCCATCATACACACTCCAACCACCGCAGCGCGCACCCGCACCCATCATACACACTCCAACCACCGCAGCGCGCACACCCGCACCCATCATACACACTCCAACCACCGCAGCGCGCACCCGCACCCATCATACACACTCCAACCACCGCAGCGCGCACCCGCACCCATCATACACACTCCAACCACCGCAGCGCGCACCCGCACCCATCATACACACTCCAACCACCGCAGCGCGCACACCCGCACCCATCATACACACTCCAGTCACCGCAGCGCGCACCCGCACCCATCATACACACTCCAACCACCGCAGCGCGCACCCGCACCCATCATACACACTCCAGTCACCGCAGCGCGCACCCGCACCCATCATACACACTCCAACCACCGCAGCGCGCACCCGCACCCATCATACACACTCCAGTCACCGCAGCGCGCACCCGCACCCATCATACACACTCCAACCACCGCAGCGCGCACCCGCACCCATCATACACACTCCAGTCACCGCAGCGCACACCTGCACCCATCATACACACTCCAGTCACCGCAGCGCGCACCCGCACCCATCATACACACTCCAACCACCGCAGCGCACACCCGCACCCATCATACACACTCCAACCACCGCAGCGCACACCCGCACCCATCATACACACTCCAACCACCGCAGCGCGCACCCGCACCCATCATACACACTCCAACCACCGCAGCGCGCACCCGCACCCATCATACACGCACTCCAACCACCGCAGCGCGCACCCGCACCCATCATACACGCACTCCAACCACCGCAGCGCGCACCCGCACCCATCATACACACTCCAACCACCGCAGCGCGCACACACACCCATCATACACACTGCAACCACCGCAGCGCACACCCGCACCCATCATACATGCACTTCAACCACCGTAGCGCGCACCTGCACCCATCATACACACTCCAGTCACCGCAGCGCGCACACCCGCACCCATCATACACACTCCAACCACCGCAGCGCACACCCGCACCCATCATACACACTCCAACCACCGCAGCGCGCACCTGCACCCATCATACACACTCCAGTCACCGCAGCGCGCACACCCGCACCCATCATACACACTCCAACCACCGCAGCGCGCACCCGCACCCATCATACACACACTCCAGTCACCGCAGCGCGCACCCGCACCCATCATACACATTCCAGTCACCGCAGCGCGCACCCGCACCCATCATACACACACTCCAACCACCGCAGTGCGCACCCGCACCCATCATACACACTCCAACCACCGCAGCGCACACCCGCACCCATCATACACACTCCAACCACCGCAGCGCACACCCGCACCCATCATACACACTCCAGTCACCGCAGCGCGCACCCGCACCCATCATACCCACACTCCAACCACCGCAGTGCGCACCCGCACCCATCATACACACTCCAACCACCGCAGCGCGCACCCGCACCCATCATACACACTCCAACCACCGCAGCGCGCACCCGCACCCATCATACACACTCCAACCACCGCAGCGCACACCCGCACCCATCATACACACTCCAGTCACCGCAGCGCGCACCCGCACCCATCATACACACTCCAGTCACCGCAGCGCGCACCCGCACCCATCATACACACTCCAACCACCGCAGCGCGCACCCGCACCCATCATACACACTCCAGTCACCGCAGCGCGCACCCGCACCCATCATACACACTCCAACCACCGCAGCGCACACCCGCACCCATCATACACACTCCCACCACCGCAGCGCGCACCCGCACCCATCATACACACTCCAACCACCGCAGCGCGCACCCGCACCCATCATACACACTCCAACCACCGCAGAGCGCACCCGCACCCATCATACACACTCCAACCACCGCAGCGCGCACACCCGCACCCATCATACACACTCCAACCACCGCAGCGCGCACCCGCACCCATCATACACACTCCAACCACCGCAGCGCGCACCCGCACCCATCATACACACTCCAACCACCGCAGCGCGCACCCGCACCCATCATACACACTCCAACCACCGCAGCGCGCACCCGCACCCATCATACACACTCCAGTCCCCGCAGCGCGCACCTGCACCCATCATACACACTCCAACCACCGCAGCGCGCACACACACCCATCATACACACACTCCAACAACCGCAGCGCGCACCTGCACCCATCATACACACTCCAACCACCGCAGCGCGCACACCCGCACCCATCATACACACTCCAGTCACCGCAGCGCGCACCTGCACCCATCATACACACTCCAACCACCGCAGCGCGCACCCGCACCCATCATACACACTCCAACCACCGCAGCGCACACCCGCACCCATCATACACACTCCAACCACCGCAGCGCGCACACCCGCACCCATCATACACACTCCAGTCACCGCAGCGCGCACCCGCACCCATCATACACACTCCAGTCACCGCAGCGCGCACCCGCACCCATCATACACGCACTCCAGTCACCGCAGCGCGCACCCGCACCCATCATACACACTCCAACCACCGCAGCGCGCACCCGCACCCATCATACACACTCCAACCACCGCAGCGCGCACCCGCACCCATCATACACACTCCAACCACCGCAGCGCGCACCCGCACCCATCATACACACTCCAACCACCGCAGCGCGCACCCGCACCCATCATACACACTCCAACCACCGCAGCGCGCACCCGCACCCATCATACCCACTCCAACCACCGCAGCGCGCGCACCCGCACCCATCATACACACTCCAGTCACCGCAGCGCGCACCCGCACCCATCATACACACTCCAGTCACCGTAGCGCGCACCCGCACCCATCATACACACTCCAGTCACCGCAGCGCACACCCGCACCCATCATACACACTCCAGTCACCGCAGCGCGCACCCGCACCCATCATACACACTCCAACCACCGCAGCGCACACCCGCACCCATCATACACACTCCAACCACCGCAGCGCGCACCCGCACCCATCATACACACTCCAACCACCGCAGCGCGCACCCGCACCCATCATACACACTCCAACCACCGCAGCGCGCACACCCGCACCCATCATACACACTCCAACCACCGCAGCGCGCACCCGCACCCATCATACACACTCCAGTCACCGCAGCGCGCACACCCGCACCCATCATACACACTCCAACCACCGCAGCGCGCACCCGCACCCATCATACACACTCCAGTCACCGCAGCGCGCACCCGCACCCATCATACACACTCCAGTCACCGCAGCGCGCACACCCGCACCCATCATACACACTCCAACCACCGCAGCGCGCACCCGCACCCATCATACACACTCCAGTCACCGCAGCGCGCACCCGCACCCATCATACACACTCCAGTCACCGCAGCGCGCACCCGCACCCATCATACACACTCCAACCACCGAAGCGCGCACCCGCACCCATCATACACACTCCAGTCACCGCAGCGCGCACCCGCACCCATCATACACACTCCAACCACCGCAGCGCGCACCCGCACCCATCATACACACTCCAACCACCGCAGCGCGCACACCCGCACCCATCATACACACTCCAACCACCGCAGCGCGCACCCGCACCCATCATACACACTCCAACCACCGCAGCGCGCACCCGCACCCATCATACACACTCCAACCACCGCAGCGCGCACCCGCACCCATCATACACACTCCAACCACCGCAGCGCGCACACCCGCACCCATCATACACACTCCAGTCACCGCAGCGCGCACCCGCACCCATCATACACACTCCAACCACCGCAGCGCGCACCCGCACCCATCATACACACTCCAGTCACCGCAGCGCGCACCCGCACCCATCATACACACTCCAACCACCGCAGCGCGCACCCGCACCCATCATACACACTCCAGTCACCGCAGCGCGCACCCGCACCCATCATACACACTCCAACCACCGCAGCGCGCACCCGCACCCATCATACACACTCCAGTCACCGCAGCGCACACCTGCACCCATCATACACACTCCAGTCACCGCAGCGCGCACCCGCACCCATCATACACACTCCAACCACCGCAGCGCACACCCGCACCCATCATACACACTCCAACCACCGCAGCGCACACCCGCACCCATCATACACACTCCAACCACCGCAGCGCGCACCCGCACCCATCATACACACTCCAACCACCGCAGCGCGCACCCGCACCCATCATACACGCACTCCAACCACCGCAGCGCGCACCCGCACCCATCATACACGCACTCCAACCACCGCAGCGCGCACCCGCACCCATCATACACACTCCAACCACCGCAGCGCGCACACACACCCATCATACACACTGCAACCACCGCAGCGCACACCCGCACCCATCATACATGCACTTCAACCACCGTAGCGCGCACCTGCACCCATCATACACACTCCAGTCACCGCAGCGCGCACACCCGCACCCATCATACACACTCCAACCACCGCAGCGCACACCCGCACCCATCATACACACTCCAACCACCGCAGCGCGCACCTGCACCCATCATACACACTCCAGTCACCGCAGCGCGCACACCCGCACCCATCATACACACTCCAACCACCGCAGCGCGCACCCGCACCCATCATACACACACTCCAGTCACCGCAGCGCGCACCCGCACCCATCATACACATTCCAGTCACCGCAGCGCGCACCCGCACCCATCATACACACACTCCAACCACCGCAGTGCGCACCCGCACCCATCATACACACTCCAACCACCGCAGCGCACACCCGCACCCATCATACACACTCCAACCACCGCAGCGCACACCCGCACCCATCATACACACTCCAGTCACCGCAGCGCGCACCCGCACCCATCATACCCACACTCCAACCACCGCAGTGCGCACCCGCACCCATCATACACACTCCAACCACCGCAGCGCGCACCCGCACCCATCATACACACTCCAACCACCGCAGCGCGCACCCGCACCCATCATACACACTCCAACCACCGCAGCGCACACCCGCACCCATCATACACACTCCAGTCACCGCAGCGCGCACCCGCACCCATCATACACACTCCAGTCACCGCAGCGCGCACCCGCACCCATCATACACACTCCAACCACCGCAGCGCGCACCCGCACCCATCATACACACTCCAGTCACCGCAGCGCGCACCCGCACCCATCATACACACTCCAACCACCGCAGCGCACACCCGCACCCATCATACACACTCCCACCACCGCAGCGCGCACCCGCACCCATCATACACACTCCAACCACCGCAGCGCGCACCCGCACCCATCATACACACTCCAACCACCGCAGAGCGCACCCGCACCCATCATACACACTCCAACCACCGCAGCGCGCACACCCGCACCCATCATACACACTCCAACCACCGCAGCGCGCACCCGCACCCATCATACACACTCCAACCACCGCAGCGCGCACCCGCACCCATCATACACACTCCAACCACCGCAGCGCGCACCCGCACCCATCATACACACTCCAACCACCGCAGCGCGCACCCGCACCCATCATACACACTCCAGTCACCGCAGCGCGCACCTGCACCCATCATACACACTCCAACCACCGCAGCGCGCACACACACCCATCATACACACACTCCAACAACCGCAGCGCGCACCTGCACCCATCATACACACTCCAACCACCGCAGCGCGCACACCCGCACCCATCATACACACTCCAGTCACCGCAGCGCGCACCTGCACCCATCATACACACTCCAACCACCGCAGCGCGCACCCGCACCCATCATACACACTCCAACCACCGCAGCGCGCACCCGCACCCATCATACACACTCCAGCCACCGCAGCGCGCACCCGCACCCATCATACACACTCCAACCACCGCAGCGCGCACACCCGCACCCATCATACACACTCCAGTCACCGCAGCGCGCACCCGCACCCATCATACACACTCCAACCACCGCAGCGCGCACCCGCACCCATCATACACACTCCAGTCACCGCAGCGCGCACCCGCACCCATCATACACACTCCAACCACCGCAGCGCGCACCCGCACCCATCATACACACTCCAGTCACCGCAGCGCGCACCCGCACCCATCATACACACTCCAACCACCGCAGCGCGCACCCGCACCCATCATACACACTCCAGTCACCGCAGCGCGCACCCGCACCCATCATACACACTCCAACCACCGCAGCGCACACCCGCACCCATCATACACACTCCAACCACCGCAGCGCACACCCGCACCCATCATACATGCACTTCAACCACCGTAGCGCGCACCTGCACCCATCATACACACTCCAGTCACCGCAGCGCGCACACCCGCACCCATCATACACACTCCAACCACCGCAGCGCACACCCGCACCCATCATACACACTCCAGTCACCGCAGCGCGCACACCCGCACCATCATACACGCTCCAACCACCGCAGCGCGCACCCGCACCCATCATACACACACTCCAACCACCGCAGCGCACACCCGCACCCATCATACACACTCCAGTCACCGCAGCGCACACCCGCACCCATCATACACACTCCAACCACCGCAGCGCACACCCGCACCCATCATACACACTCCAGTCACCGCAGCGCGCACCCGCACCCATCATACACACTCCAACCACCGCAGCGCGCACCTGCACCCATCATACACACTCCAGTCACCGCAGCGCGCACCCGCACCCATCATACACACACTCCAACCACCGCAGCGCGCACCCGCACCCATCATACACACTCCAACCACCGCAGCGCGCACCCGCACCCATCATACACACTCCAACCACCGCAGCGCGCACACCCGCACCCATCATACACACTCCAACCACCGCAGCGCGCACCCGCACCCATCATACACACTCCAACCACCGCAGCGCGCACCCGCACCCATCATACACACTCCAACCACCGCAGCGCGCACCCGCACCCATCATACACACTCCAACCACCGCAGCGCGCACCCGCACCCATCATACACACTCCAACCACCGCAGCGCGCACACCCGCACCCATCATACACACTCCAACCACCGCAGCGCGCACCCGCACCCATCATACACACTCCAACCACCGCAGCGCGCACCCGCACCCATCATACACACTCCAACCACCGCAGCGCGCACCCGCACCCATCATACACACTCCAACCACCGCAGCGCGCACCCGCACCCATCATACACACTCCAGTCACCGCAGCGCGCACCTGCACCCATCATACACACTCCAACCACCGCAGCGCGCACACCCGCACCCATCATACACACTCCAGTCACCGCAGCGCGCACCTGCACCCATCATACACACTCCAACCACCGCAGCGCGCACCCGCACCCATCATACACACTCCAACCACCGCAGCGCGCACCTGCACCCATCATACACACTCCAACCACCGCAGCGCACACCCGCACCCATCATACACACTCCAACCACCGCAGCGCGCACCCGCACCCATCATACACACTCCAACCACCGCAGCGCACACCCGCACCCATCATACACACTCCAGTCACCGCAGCGCGCACCCGCACCCATCATACACACTCCAACCACCGCAGCGCACACCCGCACCCATCATACACACTCCAGTCACCGCAGCGCGCACCCGCACCCATCATACACACTCCAACCACCGCAGCGCACACCCGCACCCATCATACACACTCCAACCACCGCAGCGCACACCCGCACCCATCATACACACTCCAACCACCGCAGCGCGCACCCGCACCCATCATACACACTCCAACCACCGCAGCGCGCACCCGCACCCATCATACACACTCCAACCACCGCAGCGCGCACCCGCACCCATCATACACACTCCAGTCACCGCAGCGCGCACCCGCACCCATCATACATGAACGCAGCCTCCGCCACACCAGTAGGCCACCCCATTTGAGCATGTTCCCTGGCATGCCCCAATGTGTACGGGGAGGAGTGTGTCCCCTCACTGCCCACGTACCAACCCAATGCTCATGCAAAGCCCATTCACACACCCCCCCCTACCCCCCAGTCGTGTGCACATGCTCCTCCCCCCGCCTGAGCGCGCGCGAAGACTGCTCCCCCAACCCACGCACAGCCCTCCCCATCCATGCGCGCGCACACCTCCCCCTCACATGTGCGAGCGCACCCCTCCCCCTTACGTGTGCGAGCGCACCCGTCCCCCCTCACGTGCACGCGCACGCACCCCTCCCCTCATGTGCGCACTCTTCCCCTCACGTGCGCGCACCCCTCCCCCTCACGTGCGCACTCCTCCCCCTCACATGCGCGCGTGCACCCCTCACCCTCACGTGCGCGTGCGCACCCCTCACCCTCACGTGCGCGCGCGCACCCCTCCCCCTCACGTGCGCGCGCGCACCCCTCCCCCTCACGTGCGCGCGCGCACCCCTCCCCCTCACGTGCGCGCGCGCACCCCTCCCCCTCACGTGCGCGCGCGCACCCCTCCCCCTCACGTGCGCGCGCGCACCCCTCCCCCTCACGTGCGCGCGCGCATCCCTCCCCTCACGTGCGCGCGCGCACCGCTCCCCCTCACGTGCGCGCGCGCACCCCTCCCACTCACGTGCGCGCGCGCACGCCCCCCCTCACGTGCGCGCGCGCACCCCTCCCCCTCACGTGCGCACGCGCACCCCTCCCCCTCACGTGCGCGCGCGCACCCCTCCCCCTCACGTGCGCGCGCGCACCCCTCCCCCTCACGTGTGCGCGCGCACCCCTCCCCCTCACGTGCGCGCGCGCACCCCTCCCCCTCACGTGAGCGCGCGCACCCCTCCCCCTCACGTGCGCGCGCGCACCCCTCCCCCTCACGTGCGCGCGCGCACCCCTCCCCCTCACGTGCGCGCGCGCACCCCTCCCCCTCACGTGCGCGCGAGCCCCCCTCCCCCTCACGTGCGCGCGCGCACCCCTCCCCCTCACGTGCGCGCGCGCACCCCTCCCCCTCACGTGCGCGCGCGCACCCCTCCCCCTCACGTGCGCGCGCGCACCCCTCCCCTCACGTGCGCGCGCGCACCCCACCCCCTCACGTGCGCGCGCGCACCCCTCCCCTTCACGTGCGCGCACCCCACCCCCTCACGTGCGCGCGCGCACCCCAACCCCTCACGTGCGCGCGCGCACCCCACCCCCTCACGTGCGCGCGCGCACCCCTCCCCCTCACGTGCGCGCGCGCACCCCTCCCCCTCACGTGCGCGCGCGCACCCCTCCCCCTCACGTGCGCGCGCGCACCCCTCCCCCTCACGTGCGCGCGCGCACCCCTCCCCCTCACGTGCGCGCGCGCACCCCTCCCCCTCACGTGCGCGCGCGCACCCCTCCCCCTCACGTGCGCGCGCGCACCCCTCCCCCTCACGTGCGCGCGCGCACCCCTCCCCCTCACGTGCGCGCGCGCACCCCTCCCCCTCACGTGCGCGCGCGCACCCCTCCCCCTCACGTGCGCGCGCGCACCCCTCCCCCTCACGTGCGCGCGCGCACCCCTCCCCCTCACGTGCGCGCGCGCACCCCTCCCCCTCACGTGCGCGCGCGCACCCCTCCCCCTCACGTGCGCGCGCGCACCCCTCCCCCTCACGTGCGCGCGCGCACCCCTCCCCCTCACGTGCGCGCGCGCACCCCTCCCCCTCACGTGCGCGCGCGCACCCCTCCCCCTCACGTGCGCGCGCGCACCCCTCCCCCTCACGTGCGCGCGCGCACACACTCATCCCCTCCCGTGCCCCACACTCACCACTCTGGGGGGAGTGTTGTGTGCAAACACACACTCGTACACACCCACCCACAGACACACACGCACTCACACCAACACTCTCACACACACGCACTCTCACACACACGCACTCTCACACACACGCACTCTCACACACACGCACTCTCACACACACGCACTCTCACACACACGCACTCTCACACACACGCACTCTCACACACACGCACTCTCACACACACGCACTCTCACACACACGCACTCTCACACACACGCACACGCACTCTCACACACACGCACTCACACGCACTCTCACACACACGCACTCTCACACACACACACGCACTCTCACACACACGCACTCTCACACGCACGCACTCTCACACGCACTCACACACACACGCACTCACACACACGCACTCACACACACACGCACTCACACACACACGCACTCACACACACACGCACTCACACACACACGCACTCACACACACACGCACTCTCACACACACACGCACTCTCACACACACACGCACTCTCACACACACACGCACTCACACACGCACTCACACACACACGCACTCTCACACACACGCGCTGCTCCGCGCCCCGCGCACACGTCCCGCGCACATGCGTGCACCCGCGCACACACGCGCGTACACCCACACACACGCACTCTCACAGACACACACAAGCACACTCACACAAACACTCTCACACACACACACACACCCACTCTCACACACTTACACTCACTCTCACACACTCTCTTACACAAACACACTTACACAAACACGCTCACACAAATCCTCTCACACAAACACTCACACAAACACACGCACACCAACCCTCTCGCACAAGCACACTCGCACAAGCACACTCACGCAAGCACACTCACGCAAGCACACTCACGCAAGCACACTCACACAAACACGCTCACACTCTCACACACACACACACACTCTTACGCACACTCACACATACACACACAAACACTCACTCTCACTCACTCTGTCTCTCACACACACACACACACGCACGGCACGGTAGCACAGTGGTTAGCACTGCTGCTTCACAGCTCCAGGGTCCCGGGTTCGATTCCCAGCTCGGGTCACTGTCTGTGTGGAGTTTGCACATTCTCCTCGTGTCTGCATGGGTTTCCTCCGGGTGCTCCGGTTTCCTCCCACAGTCCAAAGATGTGCGGGTTAGGTTGATTGGCCAGGTTAAAAATTGCCCCTTAGAGTCCTGAGATGTGTAGGTTAGAGGGATTAGCGGGTAAAATATGTGGGGGTCGGGCCTGGGTGGGATTGTGGTCGGTGCAGACTCGATGGGCCGAATGGCCTCCTTCTGCACTGTAGGGATTCTATGATTCTATGATTCACACGCACACACTCTCACACAGTCTCACACACTCTCGCTCACACTCTCGCTCACACTCTCGCTCACACTCTCGCTCACACTCTCGCTCACACACTCTCACTCACACACTCTCACTCACACACTCTCACTCACACACACTCGCACGCACTCTCGCACGCACTCTCGCGCGCACTCTCTCGCGCACTCCCTCGCGCACTCCCTCGCGCACTCCCTCGCGCACTCCCTCGCGCACTCACACAAAGACACACACTCACTCACTTACACACACACACACTCTCCCTAACCCTGAGCTGCGACTGGGTGGGTGTAGGAGCGAGAGGCGATTGAAATGATCAATTCTGGTAAAATCCCACCCCTCCCTTTTCTCCCACCCCATTCCCCCCCGCCCCCCCCAGACTGATCCAACCCTTCAAAATAACCTGAATAAGAATTCACATCACAGTGCAGGCCTGTGAGTATGGGGTCCTCCGAGAAAAGGATTATGATGCCTTCCAGGGTCAAATAGCCTGAAGCTCATGCAAAATATTGTTGGGGGCGGGGCGGTGAGTGCGCAGACAGGGAGCAGTAAACTGAAGAGACTAATTAGGGTTGGAGGTGGGGGGTAAGTAGCGTGAGGGATGTTCTCTGAATGGAGAGAGGGTTGATTAAGCATGAGTGCAGAGAGAGAGATTGGGCTGGGGGAGGCTGTACGACTGGGCCGAGGGTGAAAGTGCTGCTGAGGTCATGCTTCATTGACGTGTGTCTGCTTTTGTTTTCTATCCCAGCTGCCCACTGGGCACTCCCCGCTCTGCCAGCGTGGCAGTCCCAGTTGCTCTGGGGCGGAGCTGAGTTTCCCCGAACGGAAACTCCCCTCCCCCTCCTCTTTGAGGGGAGGCTAATTGTCGACGTGTTCTCCCCACCCCCCCCCCCCACCACCACCCGCTGCCAGAGATCAACCACAGAAAGGAAGGAGGCGGGGAAAGGGAGGTCCTTGCGGCTCGCTGATGTAATCGCAGTGCAAGAACAAACTGTGGAAAGAAAATAGCACAGAGGGAGGGAAAGAGAGTGAGATAAAGGGGGAGAAAGAGAGAGAGAGAAAGAGAGCAAGACAGAGAGAGAGAAAGAGAGAGCGAGACTGAGAGAAAGAGAGCAAGGCACATAGAGAGAGACAGAGAGAGAAAGAGACAGAGAGAAAGAGAGAGCGAGACGGGGCGAGGGGGAGAGACGGAGCGAGGGGGAGAGACGGAGCGAGAGGGAGAGACGGAGCGAGAGGGAGAGACGGAGCGAGAGGGAGAAAGAGAGAGCGAGTGAGAGAAAGAGAGAGCGAGGCACATAAAGGGAGAGAAAGAAAGAGAGAGCGAGACGGAGAGAATGAGAAAGAGTGAGTGAGAAAACGAGAGTGAGAGACACAGAGAGAAAGAGAGAGCGAGGCACATGCAGAGGGACGAGTGGGCCTGAGTTGCAGGGAGAGGTTGGCCAGGACGTTGCTCCTCGCAATGTAGGAAAATGAGGGCGACCTGATGACGGTGTCTAAAATCATGAGGGGCATCGATAGGATGAACGCACATCGTCTTTTTCCCCAGGGAAGTGGAATTGAAAACTAGAGGGTATAGGTTTAAGGTGAGAGGGGAAAGATTTAAAAAGGGACCTGAGGGGCAACTTCTTCAGGCAGAGGGTGGGGCGAACATGGAATGAGCTGCCAGAACAAGTGGTTGGGGAAGGTTCAATAGCAACATTTAAAATGCATTTGGATAAGTAAATAGATGGGAAATTGGAACTGGAAGAGCAGCATGGTTGGCATGGATCAGTTTGCTGCAGGACCTGTTTCCATGCTGTTTGCAGAGAGAGTGAGACAGAGGGACAATGAGAGACAAGGGGAAAGATTGACGCATCGGGCGGAAGGGAGAGTGAGATTGACGCAGAGGGGGAAGAGAGAGTGAAGCGGCGTGGAAGAAAGAGTGACGCAGAGGGAGAAAGAGAGAGTGACACAGGGGAAGGAGAGAGAGAGAGTGACGCAGAGGGAGAAAGAGAGAGAGTGACGCAGAGGGAGAAAGAGAGAGTGACGCAGAGGGGAAGGAGAGAGAGACGTAGAGGGAGAAAGAGAGACATAGAGGGAGAAAGAGAGAGACTGACGCAGCGGGAGAAAGAGAGAGTGATGCAGAGGGAGAAAGAGAGAGACTGACGCAGAGGGAGAAAGAGAGAGTGACGCAGAGGGAGAAAGAGAGAGACTGACGCAGAGGGAGAAAGAGAGAGTGACGCAGAGGGAAAAAGAGAGAGAGTGACGCAGAGGGGAAGGAGAGAGAGACGTAGAGGGAGAAAGAGAGACATAGAGGGAGAAAGAGAGAGACTGACGCAGAGGGAGAAAGAGAGAGAGTGACGCAGAGGGAAAAAGAGAGAGAGTGACGCAGAGGGAGAAAGAGAGAGAGTGACGCAGAGGGAGAAAGAGAGAGAGTGACGGAGAGGGAGAAAGAGAGAGAGTGACGCAGAGGGAGAAAGAGAGAGAGTGACGGAGAGGGAGAAAGAGAGAGAGTGACGGAGAGGGAGAAAGAGAGAGAGTGACGGAGAGGGAGAAAGAGAGAGAGTGACACAGAGGGAGAAAGAGAAAGTGACGCAGGGGGCGGAAGAGAAAGAGTGACGCAGAGGGAGAAAGAGAGAGAGAGTGACACAGAGGGAGACGGAGAAAGAGAGAGAGTGATGCAGGGGGGAAAGAGAGGGAGTGACAGGGAGGGGGAAAGAGAATGACGCAGAGGGAGAAAGCAAGAGAGACAGAGTGGGAGAGAAAGAGAGAGACAGACCGAGGGGGAGGGGTGGAGAGAGAGGGAGTGGCGGAGAGGCAGGGGAGGTGGACAGAGTGGAATGGGGAGCGGCAGCGGGAGGGAGACTGAGGCAGATGGACAGAAGTAGAGAGACCAAGACAGACAGACAGGGAGGGAGGGGGGAGAGAGGCAGACAAATGGATTGGCAAAGGAACGCGGCAGACCACCGAAGGAGGGGCAGGCAGGCGGAGCGAGGGAGGTCGGGCCTGGCAGGCGGAGGGAGGGAGGTCGGGCCTGGCAGGCGGAGGGAGGGAGGTCGGGCCTGGCAGGCGGAGGGAGGGAGGTCGGGCCTGGCAGGCTGAGGGAGGGAGGTCGGGCCTGGCAGGCTGAGGGAGGGAGAACATCCTCCATGTCCGAGTGAGTGATTTGAGGAAGGGGCAGTCATTCCATCGGACACAGCAACTGAATGCTGCTGCCATCTCTCTGAGCACCACTGAGATAAACAGTGTGTGGGGATCTGAGAGAGTCCAGCACTGACATTCCCACATTCAGGCCTCTCTCCATATCTTTCAACCAACCACGTGGGACAAGGCTCTGGGAGAATGTGTGTCTCTGCTCCCGTCCCCTGGGGCCCCAGGCTAGTTCCAGGAAAGCACTTTCCCAAATAAACTGCTGGTTTGCCACAGATGGCTCACTGCTGCTCGCTGTGATTGCAGGGGAGGCTGTGGGGGGAGGGGGAGTGGGTGGGGGGAAGCTCCCACCGGGGGAAACAAAGACTACACAGATTCCCAAACATCTTACTGCCTGCTGCCACTCCTGCCCCATTCCCAAAGTGAGACGCCAATAGTGCCTCACTGCTCAGCAGCACACTAAACAAACCCACTCCCATAAAACCCCCTGCCCTAATCCCACAAAACCCCCCGCCCTAATCCCACAAAACCCCCTGCCCTAATGCCACAAAACACTCTGCCCGAACCCCACAAAACCCTCTGCCCGATCCCCACAAAACCCTCTGCCCGAACCCCACAAAACCCTCTGCCCAAACCGCACAAAACCCCCTGCCCGAACCCCACAAAACCCCCTGCCCGAACCCCACAAAACCCCCTGCCCGAACCCCACAAAACCCCCTGCCCGAACCCCACAAAACCCCCTGCCCGAACCCCACAAAACCCCCTGCCCGAACCCCACAAAACCCCCTGCCCGAACCCCACAAAACCCCCTGCCCGAACCCCACAAAACCCCCTGCCCGAACCCCACAAAACCCCCTGCCCGAACCCCACAAAACCCCCTGCCCGAACCCCACAAAACACCCTGCCCGAACCCCACAAAACACCCTGCCCGAACCCCACAAAACCCCCTGCCCGAACCCCACAAAACCCCCTGCCCGAACCCCACAAAACCCCCTGCCCGAACGCCACAAAACCCCCTGCCCGAACCCCACAAAACCCCCTGCCCGAACCCCACAAAACCCCCTGCCCGAACCCCACAAAACCCCCTGCCTGAACCCCACAAAACCCTCTGCCCGAACCCCACAAAACCCCCCGCCCGAACCCCACAAAACCCTCTGCCCGAACCCCACAAAACCCCCCGCCCGAACCCCACAAAGCCCCCGGCCCGAACCCCACAAAGCCCCCTGCCCGAACCCCACAAAGCCCCCTGCCCGAACCCCACAAAGCCCCCTGCCCGAACCCCACAAAGCCCCCTGCCCGAACCCCACAAAGCCCCCTGCCCGAACCCCACAAAGCCCCCTGCCCGAACCCCACAAAGCCCCCTGCCCGAACCCCACAAAGCCCCCTGCCCGAACCCCACAAAGCCCCCTGCCCGAACCCCACAAAGCCCCCTGCCCGAACCCCACAAAGCCCCCTGCCCGAACCCCACAAAGCCCCCTGCTCGAACCCCACAAAGCCCCCTGCCCGAACCCCACAAAGCCCCCTGCCCGAACCCCACAAAGCCCCCTGCCCGAACCCCACAAAGCCCCCTGCCCGAACCCCACAAAGCCCCCTGCCCGAACCCCACAAAGCCCCCTGCCCGAACCCCACAAAGCCCCCTGCCCGAACCCCACAAAGCCCTCTGCCCGAACCCCACAAAGCCCCCTGCCCGAACCCCACAAAGCCCCCTGCACGAACCCCACAAAGCCCCCTGCCCGAACCCCACAAAGCCCCCTGCCCGAACCCCACAAAGCCCCCTGCCCGAACCCCACAAAGCCCCCTGCCCGAACCCCACAAAGCCCCCTGCCCGAACCCCACAAAGCCCCCTGCCCGAACCCCACAAAGCCCCCTGCCCGAACCCCACAAAGCCCCCTGCCCGAACCCCACAAAGCCCCCTGCCCGAACCCCACAAAGCCCCCTGCCCGAACCCCACAAAGCCCCCTGCCCGAACCCCACAAAGCCCCCTGCCCGAACCCCACAAAGCCCCCTGCCCGAACCCCACAAAGCCCCCTGCCCGAACCCCACAAAGCCCCCTGCCCGAACCCCACAAAGCCCCCTGCCCGAACCCCACAAAGCCCCCTGCCCGAACCCCACAAAGCCCCCTGCCCGAACCCCACAAAGCCCCCTGCCCGAACCCCACAAAGCCCCCTGCCCGAACCCCACAAAGCCCCCTGCCCGAACCCCACAAAGCCCCCTGCCCGAACCCCACAAAGCCCCCTGCCCGAACCCCACAAAGCCCCCTGCCCGAACCCCACAAAGCCCCCTGCCCGAACCCCACAAAGCCCCCTGCCCGAACCCCACAAAGCCCCCTGCCCGAACCCCACAAAGCCCCCTGCCCGAACCCCACAAAGCCCCCTGCCCGAACCCCACAAAGCCCCCTGCCCGAACCCCACAAAGCCCCCTGCCCGAACCCCACAAAGCCCCCTGCCCGAACCCCACAAAGCCCCCTGCCCGAACCCCACAAAGCCCCTGCCCGAACCCCACAAAGCCCCCTGCCCGAACCCCACAAAGCCCCCTGCCCGAACCCCACAAAGCCCTCTGCCCGAACCCCACAAAGCCCCCTGCCCGAACCCCACAAAGCCCCCTGCCCGAACCCACAAAGCCCCCTGCCCGAACCCCACAAAGCCCCCTGCCCGAACCCCACAAAGCCCCCTGCCCGAACCCCACAAAGCCCCCTGCCCGAACCCCACAAAGCCCCCTGCCCGAACCCCACAAAGCCCCCTGCCCGAACCCCACAAAGCCCCCTGCCCGAACCCCACAAAGCCCCCTGCCCGAACCCCACAAAGCCCCCTGCCCGAACCCCACAATGCCCCCTGCCCGAACCCCACAAAGCCCCCTGCCCGAACCCCACAAAGCCCCCTGCCCGAACCCCACAAAGCCCCCTGCCCGAACCCCACAAAGCCCCCTGCCCGAACCCCACAAAGCCCCCTGCCCGAACCCCACAAAGCCCCCTGCCCGAACCCCACAAAGCCCCCTGCCCGAACCCCACAAAGCCCCCTGCCCGAACCCCACAAAGCCCCCTGCCCGAACCCCACAAAGCCCCCTGCCCGAACCCCACAAAGCCCCCTGCCCGAACCCCACAAAGCCCCCTGCCCGAACCCCACAATGCCCCCTGCCCGAACCCCACAAAGCCCCCTGCCCGAACCCCACAAAGCCCCCTGCCCGAACCCCACAAAGCCCCCTGCCCGAACCCCACAAAGCCCCCTGCCCGAACCCCACAAAGCCCCCTGCCCGAACCCCACAAAGCCCCCTGCCCGAACCCCACAAAGCCCCCTGCCCGAACCCCACAAAGCCCCCTGCCCGAACCCCACAAAACCCCCTGCCCGAACCCCACAAAACCCCCTGCCCGAACCCCACAAAACCCCCTGCCCGAACCCCACAAAACCCCCTGCCCGAACCCCACAAAACCCCCTGCCCGAACCCCACAAAACCCCCTGCCCGAACCCCACAAAACCCCCTGCCCGAACCCCACAAAACCCCCTGCCCGAACCCCACAAAACCCCCTGCCCGAACCCCACAAAACACCCTGCCCGAACCCCACAAAACACCCTGCCCGAACCCCACAAAACCCCCTGCCCGAACCCCACAAAACCCCCTGCCCGAACCCCACAAAACCCCCTGCCCGAACCCCACAAAACCCCCTGCCCGAACCCCACAAAACCCCCTGCCCGAACCCCACAAAACCCCCTGCCCGAACCCCACAAAACCCTCTGCCCGAACCCCACAAAACCCCCCGCCCGAACCCCACAAAACCCTCTGCCCGAACCCCACAAAACCCCCCGCCCGAACCCCACAAAGCCCCCTGCCCGAACCCCACAAAGCCCCCTGCCCGAACCCCACAAAGCCCCCTGCCCGAACCCCACAAAGCCCCCTGCCCGAACCCCACAAAGCCCCCTGCCCGAACCCCACAAAGCCCCCTGCCCGAACCCCACAAAGCCCCCTGCCCGAACCCCACAAAGCCCCCTGCCCGAACCCCACAAAGCCCCCTGCCCGAACCCCACAAAGCCCCCTGCCCGAACCCCACAAAGCCCCCTGCCCGAACCCCACAAAGCCCCCTGCCCGAACCCCACAAAGCCCCCTGCCCGAACCCCACAAAGCCCCCTGCCCGAACCCCACAAAGCCCCCTGCCCGAACCCCACAAAGCCCCCTGCCCGAACCCCACAAAGCCCCCTGCCCGAACCCCACAAAGCCCCCTGCCCGAACCCCACAAAGCCCCCTGCCCGAACCCCACAAAGCCCCCTGCCCGAACCCCACAAAGCCCCCTGCCCGAACCCCACAAAGCCCCCTGCCCGAACCCCACAAAGCCCCCTGCCCGAACCCCACAAAGCCCCCTGCCCGAACCCCACAAAGCCCCCTGCCCGAACCCCACAAAGCCCCCTGCCCGAACCCCACAAAGCCCCCTGCCCGAACCCCACAAAGCCCCCTGCCCGAACCCCACAAAGCCCCCTGCCCGAACCCCACAAAGCCCCCTGCCCGAACCCCACAAAGCCCCCTGCCCGAACCCCACAAAGCCCCCTGCCCGAACCCCACAAAGCCCCCTGCCCGAACCCCACAAAGCCCCCTGCCCGAACCCCACAAAGCCCCCTGCCCGAACCCCACAAAGCCCCCTGCCCGAACCCCACAAAGCCCCCTGCCCGAACCCCACAAAGCCCCCTGCCCGAACCCCACAAAGCCCCCTGCCCGAACCCCACAAAGCCCCCTGCCCGAACCCCACAAAGCCCCCTGCCCGAACCCCACAAAGCCCCCTGCCCGAACCCCACAAAGCCCCCTGCCCGAACCCCACAAAGCCCCCTGCCCGAACCCCACAAAGCCCCCTGCCCGAACCCCACAAAGCCCCCTGCCCGAACCCCACAAAGCCCCCTGCCCGAACCCCACAAAGCCCCCTGCCCGAACCCCACAAAGCCCCCTGCCCGAACCCCACAAAGCCCCCTGCCCGAACCCCACAAAGCCCCCTGCCCGAACCCCACAAAGCCCCCTGCCCGAACCCCACAAAGCCCCCTGCCCGAACCCCACAAAGCCCCCTGCCCGAACCCCACAAAGCCCCCTGCCCGAACCCCACAAAGCCCCCTGCCCGAACCCCACAAAGCCCCCTGCCCGAACCCCACAAAGCCCCCTGCCCGAACCCCACAAAGCCCCCTGCCCGAACCCCACAAAGCCCCCTGCCCGAACCCCACAAAGCCCCCTGCCCGAACCCCACAAAGCCCCCTGCCCGAACCCCACAAAGCCCCCTGCCCGAACCCCACAAAGCCCCCTGCCCGAACCCCACAAAGCCCCCTGCCCGAACCCCACAAAGCCCCCTGCCCGAACCCCACAAAGCCCCCTGCCCGAACCCCACAAAGCCCCCTGCCCGAACCCCACAAAGCCCCCTGCCCGAACCCCACAAAGCCCCCTGCCCGAACCCCACAAAGCCCCCTGCCCGAACCCCACAAAGCCCCCTGCCCGAACCCCACAAAGCCCCCTGCCCGAACCCCACAAAGCCCCCTGCCCGAACCCCACAAAGCCCCCTGCCCGAACCCCACAAAGCCCCCTGCCCGAACCCCACAAAGCCCCCTGCCCGAACCCCACAAAGCCCCCTGCCCGAACCCCACAAAGCCCCCTGCCCGAACCCCACAAAGCCCCCTGCCCGAACCCCACAAAGCCCCCTGCCCGAACCCCACAAAGCCCCCTGCCCGAACCCCACAAAGCCCCCTGCCCGAACCCCACAAAGCCCCCTGCCCGAACCCCACAAAGCCCCCTGCCCGAACCCCACAAAGCCCCCTGCCCGAACCCCACAAAGCCCCCTGCCCGAACCCCACAAAGCCCCCTGCCCGAACCCCACAAAGCCCCCTGCCCGAACCCCACAAAGCCCCCTGCCCGAACCCCACAAAGCCCCCTGCCCGAACCCCACAAAGCCCCCTGCCCGAACCCCACAAAGCCCCCTGCCCGAACCCCACAAAGCCCCCTGCCCGAACCCCACAAAGCCCCCTGCCCGAACCCCACAAAGCCCCCTGCCCGAACCCCACAAAGCCCCCTGCCCGAACCCCACAAAGCCCCCTGCCCGAACCCCACAAAGCCCCCTGCCCGAACCCCACAAAGCCCCCTGCCCGAACCCCACAAAGCCCCCTGCCCGAACCCCACAAAGCCCCCTGCCCGAACCCCACAAAGCCCCCTGCCCGAACCCCACAAAGCCCCCTGCCCGAACCCCACAAAGCCCCCTGCCCGAACCCCACAAAGCCCCCTGCCCGAACCCCACAAAGCCCCCTGCCCGAACCCCACAAAGCCCCCTGCCCGAACCCCACAAAGCCCCCTGCCCGAACCCCACAAAGCACCCTGCCCGAACCCCACAAAGCCCCCTGCCCGAACCCCACAAAGCCCCCTGCCCGAACCCCACAAAGCCCCCTGCCCGAACCCCACAAAGCCCCCTGCCCGAACCCCACAAAGCCCCCTGCCCGAACCCCACAAAGCCCCCTGCCCGAACCCCACAAAGCCCCCTGCCCGAACCCCACAAAGCCCCCTGCCCGAACCCCACAAAGCCCCCTGCCCGAACCCCACAAAGCCCCCTGCCCGAACCCCACAAAGCCCCCTGCCCGAACCCCACAAAGCCCCCTGCCCGAACCCCACAAAGCCCCCTGCCCGAACCCCACAAAGCCCCCTGCCCGAACCCCACAAAGCCCCCTGCCCGAACCCCACAAAGCCCCCTGCCCGAACCCCACAAAGCCCCCTGCCCGAACCCCACAAAGCCCCCTGCCCGAACCCCACAAAGCCCCCTGCCCGAACCCCACAAAGCCCCCTGCCCGAACCCACAAAGCCCCCTGCCCGAACCCCACAAAGCCCCCTGCCCGAACCCCACAAAGCCCCCTGCCCGAACCCCACAAAGCCCCCTGCCCGAACCCCACAAAGCCCCCTGCCCGAACCCCACAAAGCCCCCTGCCCGAACCCCACAAAGCCCCCTGCCCGAACCCCACAAAGCCCCCTGCCCGAACCCCACAAAGCCCCCTGCCCGAACCCCACAAAGCCCCCTGCCCGAACCCCACAAAGCCCCTGCCCGAACCCCACAAAGCCCCCTGCCCGAACCCCACAAAGCCCCCTGCCCGAACCCCACAAAGCCCCTGCCCGAACCCCACAAAGCCCCCTGCCCGAACCCCACAATGCCCCCTGCCCGAACCCCACAAAGCCCCCTGCCCGAACCCCACAAAGCCCCTGCCCGAACCCCACAAAGCCCCCTGCCCGAACCCCACAAAGCCCCCTGCCCGAACCCCACAAAGCCCCCTGCCCGAACCCCACAAAGCCCCCTGCCCGAACCCCACAAAGCCCCCTGCCCGAACCCCACAAAGCCCCCTGCCCGAACCCCACAAAGCCCCCTGCCCGATCCCCACAAAGCCCCCTGCCCGAACCCCACAAAGCCCCCTGCCCGAACCCCACAAAGCCCCCTGCCCGAACCCCACAAAGCCCCCTGCCCGAACCCCACAAAGCCCCCTGCCCGAACCCCACAAAGCCCCCTGCCCGAACCCCACAAAGCCCCCTGCCCGAACCCCACAAAGCCCCCTGCCCGAACCCCACAAAGCCCCCTGCCCGAACCCCACAAAGCCCCCTGCCCGAACCCCACAAAGCCCCCTGCACGAACCCCACAAAGCCCCCTGCCCGAACCCCACAAAGCCCCCTGCCCGAACCCACAAAGCCCCCTGCCCGAACCCCACAAAGCCCCCTGCCCGAACCCCACAAAGCCCCCTGCCCGAACCCCACAAAGCCCCCTGCCCGAACCCCACAAAGCCCCATGCCCGAACCCCACAAAGCCCCCTGCCCGAACCCCACAAAGCCCCTGCCCGAACCCCACAAAGCCCCCTGCCCGAACCCCACAAAGCCCCCTGCCCGAACCCCACAAAGCCCCCTGCCCGAACCCCACAAAGCCCCTGCCCGAACCCCACAAAGCCCCCTGCCCGAACCCACAAAGCCCCCTGCCCGAACCCCACAAAGCCCCCTGCCCGAACCCCACAAAGCCCCCTGCCCGAACCCCACAAAGCCCCCTGCCCGAACCCCACAAAGCCCCCTGCCCGAACCCCACAAAGCCCCCTGCCCGAACCCCACAAAGCCCCCTGCCCGAACCCCACAAAGCCCCCTGCCCGAACCCCACAAAGCCCCCTGCCCGAACCCCACAAAGCCCCCTGCCCGAACCCCACAAAGCCCCCTGCCCGAACCCCACAAAGCCCCCTGCCCGAACCCCACAAAGCCCCTGCCCGAACCCCACAAAGCCCCCTGCCCGAACCCCACAAAGCCCCCTGCCCGAACCCCACAAAGCCCCCTGCCCGAACCCCACAAAGCCCCCCTGCCCGAACCCCACAAAGCCCCCTGCCCGAACCCCACAAAGCCCCCTGCCCGAACCCCACAAAGCCCCCTGCCCGAACCCACAAAGCCCCCTGCCCGAACCCCACAAAGCCCCCTGCCCGAACCCCACAAAGCCCCCTGCCCGAACCCCACAAAGCCCCCTGCCCGAACCCCACAAAGCCCCCTGCCCGAACCCCACAAGCCCTGCCCGAACCCCACAAAGCCCCCTGCCCGAACCCCACAAAGCCCCTGCCCGAACCCCACAAAGCCCCCTGCCCGAACCCCACAAAGCCCCCTGCCCGAACCCCACAAAGCCCCCTGCCCGAACCCCACAAAGCCCCCTGCCCGAACCCCACAAAGCCCCCTGCCCGAACCCCACAAAGCCCCCTGCCCGAACCCCACAAAGCCCCCTGCCCGAACCCCACAAAGCCCCCTGCCCGAACCCCACAAAGCCCCCTGCCCGAACCCCACAAAGCCCCCTGCCCGAACCCCACAAAGCCCCCTGCCCGAACCCCACAAAGCCCCCTGCCCGAACCCACAAAGCCCCCTGCCCGAACCCCACAAAGCCCCCTGCCCGAACCCCACAAAGCCCCCTGCCCGAACCCCACAAAGCCCCCTGCCCGAACCCCACAAAGCCCCCTGCCCGAACCCCACAAAGCCCCCTGCCCGAACCCCACAAAGCCCCCTGCCCGAACCCCACAAAGCCCCCTGCCCGAACCCCACAAAGCCCCTGCCCGAACCCCACAAAGCCCCCTGCCCGAACCCCACAAAGCCCCCTGCCCGAACCCCACAAAGCCCCCTGCCCGAACCCCACAAAGCCCCTGCCCGAACCCCACAAAGCCCCCTGCCCGAACCCCACAAAGCCCCCTGCCCGAACCCCACAAAGCCCCCTGCCCGAACCCCACAAAGCCCCCTGCCCGAACCCCACAAAGCACCCTGCCCGAACCCCACAAAGCACCCTGCCCGAACCCCACAAAGCACCCTGCCCGAACCCCACAAAGCCCCCTGCCCGAACCCCACAAAGCCCCCTGCCCGAACCCCACAAAGCCCCCTGCCCGAACCCCACAAAGCCCCCTGCCCGAACCCCACAAAGCCCCCTGCCCGAACCCCACAAAGCCCCCTGCCCGAACCCCACAAAGCCCCACTGCCCGAACCCCACAAAGCCCCCTGCCCGAACCCCACAAAGCCCCCTGCCCGAACCCCACAAAGCCCCCTGCCCGAACCTCACAAAGCCCCCTGCCCGAACCCCACAAAGCCCCCTGCCCGAACCCCACAAAGCCCCCTGCCCGAACCCCACAAAACCCCCTGCCCGAACCCCACAAAACCCCCTGCCCGAACCCCACAAAACCCCCTGCCCGAACCCCACAAAACCCCCTGCCCGAACCCCACAAAACCCCCTGCCCGAACCCCACAAAACCCCCTGCCCGAACCCCACAAAACCCCCTGCCCGAACCCCACAAAACCCCCTGCCCGAACCCCACAAAACCCCCTGCCCGAACCCCACAAAACCCCCTGCCCGAACCCCACAAAACCCCCTGCCCGAACCCCACAAAACCCCCTGCCCGCACCCCACAAAACCCCCTGCCCGCACCCCACAAAACCCCCTGCCCGCACCCCACAAAACCCCCTGCCCGCACCCCACAAAACCCCCTGCCCGCACCCCACAAAACCCCCTGCCCGCACCCCACAAAACCCCCTGCCCGCACCCCACAAAACCCCCTGCCCGAACCCCACAAAACCCCCTGCCCGAACCCCACAAAACCCTCTGCCCGAACCCCACAAAGCCCTCTGCCCGAATCCCACAAAGCCCCCTGCCCGAACCCCACAAAACCCCCTGCCCGAACCCCACAAAACCCCCTGCCCGAACCCCACAAAACCCCCTGCCCGAACCCCACAAAACCCCCTGCCCGAACCCCACAAAACCCCCTGCCCGAACCCCACAAAACCCCCTGCCCGAACCCCACAAAACCCCCTGCCCGAACCCCACAAAACCCCCTGCCCGAACCCCACAAAACCCCCTGCCCGAACCCCACAAAACCCCCTGCCCGAACCCCACAAAACCCCCTGCCCGAACCCCACAAAACCCCCTGCCCGAACCCCACAAAACCCCCTGCCCGAACCCCACAAAACCCCCTGCCCGAACCCCACAAAACCCCCTGCCCGAACCCCACAAAACCCTCTGCCCGAACCCCACAAAACCCTCTGCCCGAACCCCACAAAACCCTCTGCCCGAACCCCACAAAACCCTCTGCCCGAACCCCACAAAACCCTCTGCCCGAACCCCACAAAACCCTCTGCCCGAACCCCACAAAACCCTCTGCCCGAACCCCACAAAACCCTCTGCCCGAACCCCACAAAACCCTCTGCCCGAACCCCACAAAACCCTCTGCCCGAACCCCACAAAACCCTCTGCCCGAACCCCACAAAACCCTCTGCCCGAACCCCACAAAACCCTCTGCCCGAACCCCACAAAACCCTCTGCCCGAACCCCACAAAACCCTCTGCCCGAACCCCACAAAACCCTCTGCCCGAACCCCACAAAACCCTCTGCCCGAACCCCACAAAACCCTCTGCCCGAACCCCACAAAACCCTCTGCCCGAACCCCACAAAACCCTCTGCCCGAACCCCACAAAACCCTCTGCCCGAACCCCACCAAACCCTCTGCCCGAACCCCACCAAACCCTCTGCCCGAACCCCACCAAACCCTCTGCCCGAACCCCACCAAACCCTCTGCCCGAACCCCACCAAACCCTCTGCCCGAACCCCACCAAACCCTCTGCCCGAACCCCACCAAACCCTCTGCCCGAACCCCACCAAACCCCCTGCCCGAACCCCACCAAACCCCCTGCCCGAACCCCACCAAACCCCCTGCCCGAACCCCACCAAACCCCCTGCCCGAACCCCACCAAACCCCCTGCCCGAACCCCACCAAACCCCCTGCCCGAACCCCACCAAACCCCCTGCCCGAACCCCACCAAACCCCCTGCCCGAACCCCACCAAACCCCCTGCCCGAACCCCACCAAACCCCCTGCCCGAACCCCACCAAACCCCCTGCCCGAACCCCACCAAACCCCCTGCCCGAACCCCACCAAACCCCCTGCCCGAACCCCACCAAACCCCCTGCCCGAACCCCACCAAACCCCCTGCCCGAACCCCACCAAACCCCCTGCCCGAACCCCACCAAACCCCCTGCCCGAACCCCACCAAACCCCCTGCCCGAACCCCACCAAACCCCCTGCCCGAACCCCACAAAACCCCCTGCCCGAACCCCACAAAACCCCCTGCCCGAACCCCACAAAACTGGCAAACCCAGGAATTCCAGCCAGGAAGGAGAACTTAGAAGAGGTACCCATCCCTTCCAATTAGGAGAGAGGAGCAGATATTGAGACTGATCACTGCTCCTGCTGTCGGTGCTGCATGGGCTGATACAGAGTAAAGCTCCCTCTACACTGTCCCCATCAAACACTCCCAGGACAGGTACAGCACGGGGTTAGATACAGAGTAAAGCTCCCTCTGCACTCTCCCCATCAAACACTCCCAGGACAGGTACAGCACGGGGTTAGATACAGAGTAAAGCTCCCTCTGCACTCTCCCCATCAAACACTCCCAGGACAGGTACAGCACGGGGTTAGATACAGAGTAAAGCTCCCTCTACACTGTCCCCATCAAACACTCCCAGGACAGGTACAGCACGGGGTTAGATACAGAGTAAAGCTCCCTCTACACTGTCCCCATCAAACACTCCCAGGACAGGTACAACACGGGGTTAGATACAGAGTAAAGCTCCCTCTGCCTCTCTGCGAAGCATTTGCTTCCCCACCCCACTCCCAGTGCCTAACCCTGCCCCCAGTGCATGTTGAGAGCTGTGTGATCCCGAGCAGCCTGATATTTTGATCGATGATGAATGCTGGGTGACCCGAGTGTGGTTCCCTCAGCCTGCGGACAGTGAACACAAGCGGAATTATTTCATGTTGACTGCAACTCTGACGCTGCTTTTCCAGCAGCCAAAAACACTCAGCGATTAAGGTCCTCGACTGACTGAACTCTGTTCTTTCTCTCCTCCTCATTGCGAACCTCCCCATTCCCCTGCAGCACTACCGTCTACAATGCTGTGGTGACGTATATGAAGCATCTGGGGGTGAAGACCAAGGAGCCGCGGATACTTGAGAAGAAGCGACACTTCTTGATGCGCAGAAAGGTGACTGGTGGTTTGACCCTGGTGCAAGGGGTGCCCGGTGGGTGTGGGGGGTATTGGCGGGGCACCGAGACCCCCAAGGCTGCCCGCTCGCTCAAGGAGATGGCACTGCGGTTCTGAGAATAGCACATACTGGCATCATTGCCACCCCGAACGTGGCAGGCAGCCTGATTACCAAAGTCAGCTTCCGTTCTCCTCCGCTCCAAGTCCTGTTCGGGTGTCTGCTCGCCCTCAGGACCACCGTGGGGGTGGGGGCAGGGGGTGTGGCATCAGGCACAGCTTGTGCTGTTTATTATTGTTTTGTCTCTGTCCTCACCCTGCATGATGTGGAGATGCCGGCGTTGGACTGGGGTAAGCACAGTAAGAAGTCTCACAACACCAGGTTAAAGTCCAACAGGTTTATTTGGTAGCCAAGGCCACTAGCTTTTGGAACAGGCCATTCCTTCGTCAGGTGGGTGGGAACTCCCACCCACCTGACGAAGGAACAGCCTGTTCCGAAAGCTAGTGGCCTTGGCTACCAAATAAACCTGTTGGACTTTAACCTGGTGTTGTGAGACTTCTTACTGTGCTCACCCTGCACTGCAGGGGTGGCTGCGGGGGGAGAGGGTGGGGTACTTCCGGATGTCTGATGCCCTCACAGCCGATTAGCCAGTGTAATGGTGGGTGTAGTTGAAGGGGTTTTGCTGAGGGAGCTCCGGGAGTGCGGCCGATGCCTGTGGAACCTGGAATGTCTGCAGTTTCAATTGGACCAGGGAATAGTTCGCAGCGTCGGTGAAGATTTCAGCTTTTCCATTGAGTTGGAAGGGCTGCTTTGACCCAGAGCTCTGTGAGAGTCTCAAACTAATGCCACTACCCCACTCCCTCCCCATAGCCCTGTGTCAACCCCAAACTAATCCCACTGCCCCCCCCCCCCATAGCCCTGTGCTTCCTGAGCTACACTGCCTCCCAGTCCAAGAGCATTTCAATATTCAAATTCTCAATGTTCAAACCACACCATGGCCTCCCCAACTCAAACCTCCCCCAGCCCCTACACCCCTCCCCAACTCAAACCTCCCCCAGCCCCTACACCCCTCCCCAACTCAAACCTCCCCCAGCCCCTACACCCCTCCCCAACTCAAACCTCCCCCAGCCCCTACACCCCTCCCCATCTCAAACCTCCCCCAGCCCCTACACCCCTCCCCATCTCTGTAACTCTTCCAGTCCCTACAAACCTCCCGATCTCTGTAACCCCTACAACCCTCCCTATCTCTGGAACCTCCTCCAGCACCTACAACCCTCCCTCTCTCCGTAACCTCCTCCAGCGCCTACATCCTTCCCTATCTCTGTAACCTCCCCCAGCCCCTACACCCCTCCCCATCTCTGTAACTCTTCCAGTCCCTACAACCCTCCCTCTCTCCGTAACCTCCTCCAGCGCCTACATCCTTCCCTATATCTGTAACCTCCTCCAGCCCCTACAACCTTCCCTATCTCTGTAACCTCCACAAGCCCCTACAATCCTCCCGATCTCTGTAACCTCCTCCACCCCTCCCTATCTCTGTTACCCCCTCCATCCCTCCCTATCTCTGTAACGTCCTCCAGCTCCTACAACCCTCCCTGTCTCTGTAACCTCCGTAAGAAGTCTCACAACACCAAGTTAAAGTCCAACAGGTTTATTTGGTAGCAAATACCATAAGCTTTCGGAGCGCTGCTCCTTCGTCAGATGGAGTGGTCTCTGTTCTCCAACAGTGCACAGACACAGAAATCAAGTTACAGAATAATTAGAATGCAAATCTCTACAGCCAGCCAAGTTCCGCACACATGAGGACGGCCTAAACTGGGATGTTGGATTCATGTCACATTATCAGCAACCCCCACAGCTTTCCCCTGGTCTTGCAGAATCTCACTAGCTGTTCTGTCTGGAGACAATACACATCTCTTTAACCTGTGTTGAATGCTCCCTCCACCCACATTATCTGTATCTTTAAGACCTGGCTGGCTGTAGAGATTTGCATTCTAATTAGTATTCTGTAACTTGATTTCTGTGTCTGTGCACTGTTGGAGAACAGAGACCACTCCATCTGACGAAGGACCAGCGCTCCGAAAGCTTATGGTGTTTGCTACCAAATAAACCTGTTGGACTTTAACCTGGTGTTGTGAGACTTCTTACTGTGTTTACCCCAGTCCAACACCGGCATCTCCACATCTGTAACCTCCTCCAGTCCATACAACCCTCCCTATCTCTGTAACCTCCTCCAGCCCCTACACCCCTCCCTATCTCCGTAACCTCCACTAGCCCCGACAATCCTCCCTATCTCTGTAACCTCCTCCAGCCCCTACAACCCTTCCTATCTCTGTAACCTCCTCCAGCCCCTATAACCCTCACTATCTCTGTAACCTCCTCCAGTTCCTACAATCCTCCCTATTTCTATAACCCCCTCCAGCACCTGCACTCTTCCCTATCTCTGTAACCTCCTCCAGCCCCTTCTACCTTCCCTATCTCTGTAACCTCCTCCAGCCCCTTCTACCTTCCCTATCTCTGTAACCTCCTCCAGCCCCTTCTACCTTCCCTATCTCTGTAACCTCCTCCAGCCCCTTCTACCTTCCCTATCTCTGTAACCTCCTCCAGCCCCTTCTACCTTCCCTATCTCTGTAACCTCCTCCAGCCCCTTCTACCTTCCCTATCTCTGCGATGCTCCGATTCTGGCTGTTTGAGCTTTCTCCGATTCCCATCGCTCCAGTATTGTCGTCCGTGGCTTTAGCTGGCTGGAGAGCACTAAGCTCTGGAATTGCCCCCATTTAGCTCTGGAATTTCCCCCATAAAACTCTGCGCTCCCCTCTCTCCCTCCTCCTTTAAGGTGACCCATAAAGCTGAGCACAGTGACTGAGCTGGTGCTAACCGGTCTCCTGCTGGCCTCGGTGTCAGCATTGTGCCGCCTGAATGTTCCTGTGAGCAGCTTTGGGAAGTTTACTCCGTGCTCGGCGCTGTTTCTCTGTACATGTTCCTGCTGACTGACTGTGAGCTGTGCTGAGCTGTACTGAGCTGTGCTGTGCTGTACTGTTCTGTACTGTGCTGAGCTGTGCTGTGCTGAGCTGTGCTGTGCTGAGCTGTGCTGTACTGAGCTGTGCTGTGCTGAGCTGAGCTGTGCTGTTTTGAGCTGTGCTGAGCTGTGCTGAGCTGTGCTGAGCTGTGCTGTTCTGTGCTGAGCTGTACTGTGCTGAGCTGAGCTGTACTGTGCTGTGCTGTACTGTTCTGTGCTGTGCTGTACTGTTCTGTACTGAGCTGTACTGTGCTGTACTGAGCTGTGCTGTGCTGTGCTGTACCGAGCTGTACCGAGCTGTGCCGAGCTGTACCGAGCTGTACTGAGCTGTGCTGTGCTGAGCTGTGCTGAGCTGTACCGAGCTGTACTGAGCTGTACCGAGCTGTACCGAGCTGTACTGAGCTGTGCTGTGCTGAGCTGTGCTGAGCTGTGCTGAGCTGAGCTGTACTGAGCTGTGCTGAGCTGTACTGTGCTGTGCTGTACTGAGCTGTACTGTGCTGTGCTGTACTGAGCTGTACTGAGCTGTGCTGAGCTGTGCTGTGCTGTGCTGTGCTGTACCGAGCTGTACCGAGCTGTGCCGAGCTGTGCTGAGCTGTGCTGTGCTGAGCTGAGCTGTACCGAGCTGTACCGAGCTGTGCTGAGCTGTACTGAGCTGTGCTGTGTTGTTCTGTGCAGGCACCCACACCGAAGAAGGACAGTGAACCAGTGAAGACGGATGAGAAGAAACGCAAGGGGATTGGCAGCATTTTGGACCTGAGGCGACAGCCCCGTAACGATGCCAGCAGCAGTGAGTGGCGAGCGTGTAACCCCTCCTCCAACGGGGGGGGCAGGGACAGTGCGGACCACCTAGAGTGGGGAGGGGGATCACGGACCCTCTACACTGGGGAGGGGGGATTGGGGACCCTCTACATTGGGGAGGGGGGATTGGGGACCCTCTACATTGGGGAGGGGGGATTGGGGACCCCCTACATTGGGGAGGGGGAGCGGGGACCCTCTACACTGGGGAAGGGGGATTGGGGACCCTCTACACTGGGGAAGGGGGATTGGGGACCCTCTACACTGGGGAGGGGGGTTTGGGGACCCTCTACACTGGGGAAGGGGGATTGGGGACCCTCTACACTGGGGAGGGGGGTTTGGGGACACTCTACACTGGGGAGGGGGGGGATTGGGGACCCTCTGCACTGGGGAGGGGGGATTGGGGACCCTCTACACTGGGGAGGGGGGGATTGGGGACCCTCTGCACTGGGGAGGGGGGATTGGGGACCCTCTACACTGGGGAGGGGGGATTGGGGACCCTCTGCACTGGGGAGGGGGGATTGGGAACCCTCTGCACTGGGGAGGGGGGATTGGGGACCCTCTACACTGGGGAGGGGGGGATTGGGGACCCTCTACACTGGGGAGGGGGGGATTGGGGACCCTCTGCACTGGGGAGGGGGGGATTGGGGACCCTCTGCACTGGGGAGGGGGGATTGGGGACCCTCTGCACTGGGGAGGGGGGGATTGGGGACCCTCTGCACTGGGGAGGGGGGATTGGGGACCCTCTACACTGGGGAGGGGGGGATTGGGGACCCTCTGCACTGGGGAGGGTGTATTGGGGACCCTCTACACTGGGGAGGGGGGATTGGGGACCCTCTACACTGGGGAGGGGGGGATTGGGGACCCTCTACACTGGGGAGGGGGGGATTGGGGACCCTCTGCACTGGGGAAGGGGGATTGGGGACCCTCTGCACTGGGGAGGGGGGATTGGGGACCCTCTGCACTGGGGAGGGGGGATTGGGGACCCTCTGCACTGGGGAGGGGGGGATTGGGGACCCTCTACACTGGGGAGGGGGGATTGGGGACCCTCTACACTGGGGAGGGGGGATTGGGGACCCTCTACATTGGGGAGGGGGGATTGGGGACCCTCTACACTGGGGAGGGGGGGATTGGGGACCCTCTACACTGGGGAGGGGGGGATTGGGGACCCTCTACACTGGGGAGGGGGGGATTGGGGACCCTCTACACTGGGGAGGGGGGGATTGGGGACCCTCTACACTGGGGAGGGGGGATTGGGGACCCTCTACACTGGGCAGGGGGGGATTGGGGACCCTCTACACTGGGGAGGGGGGGATTGGGGACCCTCTACACTGGGGAGGGGGGATTGGGGACCCTCTACACTGGGCAGGGGGGGATTGGGGACCCTCTACACTGGGGAGGGGGGGATTGGGGACCCTCTACACTGGGGAGGGGGGATTGGGGACCCTCTACACTGGGCAGGGGGGGATTGGGGACCCTCTACACTGGGGAGGGGGTTTGGGATGCGTGGCACAGTGGTTAGCACTGCTGCCTGAGAGCGCCAGCGACCCGGGTTCAATCCTGGCATTTGGTGACTATGTGGAGTCTGCACGTTCTCCCCGTTTCTGCGTGGGTTTCCTCTGGATGCTCCAATTTCCTCCCACAGTCCAAAAATGCACCGGTTAGGTGGATTGGCCGTGCTATATATTAGTGTCCAAAGATGTGTAGGTTAAATGGGTTAGCCATGGGAAATGCGCGGGGCTACACGAGAGAATAAAGGCGAGGGCCTCGGTAAGATGTTGTGTCAGAGAGTCGGTGAGGACGCGATGGGCCGAATGGCCTCCTGCTCTATAGGGATTCAATGATTCTATAATATGACTGACTGATCTCACCATGGCAACGTCAGGGGGGAGTGGAGACATCTGCTGCCCTCTGCTGTCCGTGTCTGGAACTTGCAGAATTGCCAGCAGCAGTACAGGGCTGCTGCCACTAGATGGTGGTGCCCTCCACAGGAAAGACCCAGGTGTTGGCCAAGGAGAGCAGGAGTGAGCGATGGCCGGTGTGGGACAGAGCAGGAGTGAGGCAGTTCACAGGAATCCATAACTTCCCGCAGCAACTGTAAAGTGAGGGGCCGTGAGGTGGGGGCGGGGGGGGGCGGCGCCTAAGGATGGCTGGGGTTATGCCTCCCATAGAAGGATAGCCTACAATCCTCATGAAAACAGGCAGGAGGGGCTAACCTGTCTTACCCACTGCTGGAGTAGTGTGCCCCCCCTCAGGGAATGTGTATCTGCCTCGGTGCCCCCCCCCCTCCTCCCCCATGAGCACCCTCCGCCTCGTGCCCACCCCTGTGCCCCCACTCGCTGTCCAAACCAGTTATTTAATGATTTGGGGCAGCACGGTGGCACAGTGGTCAGCATTGCAGCCTCACAGCGCCAGGGACCTGGGTTCGATTCCCAGCTGGGTCACTGTCTGTGTGGAGTCTGCACGTTTCCCCCCCCGTGTCCGCGTGGGTTTCTTCCGGGTGCTCCGGTTTCCTCCCACACTCCAAAGATGTGCTGGTTAGGTGGATTGGCCGTGTTAAATTGTCCATTAGTGTCAGGGGGACTGGCTAGGGTAAATGCGTGGGGTTATGGGGATAGGGATTCTATGATTCTAATGCTCTGTTCTTGTTTTTCAGATGCTGACCAGCGACCAGAAGGAGGTAAGATTTATGCAACTGGATGTGTTCCTTCCTGGGTGTGTGTCTGGTCAGTATATTCCCGGGACGAGGGCCCTTGCTGCAGGCTGGAGTGTGTGTGGGGGCTGGAAGGAGTGGGACGTCCGTGCGCGTGTGTTACACCGTGTTCGGTGGAACCCGCTAGCTGTGGGGGGAGTGGTGCGAGGGTTCAGAGTGAGCAATACATCCTCTCCTCCCCTTTGAGTAACTGAGGTGGGTCACCGAGTTAGAGCCATCCTGACTCCCAGGCCCTGCATAAGACCCTTGCTTGGGAGACCCAGCATCTCCCGGTCTCCATAGGCTGGCCCCATTCGCCCCTCCCCGGTGCCGAGGGTCCCCCGCTCCCCCTCCCCGGTGCCGAGGGTCCCCCGCTCCCCCTCCCCGGTGCCGAGGGTCCCCCGCTCCCCCTCCCCGGTGCCGAGGGTCCCCCGCTACCCCTCCCCGGTGCCGAGGGACCCCGCTCCCCCTCCCCGGTGCCGAGGGTCGCCCGCTCCCCCTCCCCGATGGGGAGGGTCCCCGACTCCCCGGTGCAGCGAGTCCCCCGCACCCCCTCCCCGGTGCAGGGGGTCCCCCGCTCCCCCTCCCCGGTGCCGAGGGTCCCCCACTCCCCCTCCCCGGAGCAGAGAATCCCCCGCTCCCCCTCCCCGATGGGGAGGGTCCCCCGCTCCCCGGAGCAGAGAATCCCCCGCTCCCCCTCCCCGATGGGGAGGGTCCCCGACTCCCCGGTGCAGCGAGTCCCCCGCACCCCCTCCCCGGTGTAGGGGGTCCTCCGCTCCCCTCTCCCGGGTGCGGAGGGGTTGCAGCCACAGTCAGGATCATCGCCAATGAGGCAGCAGGCTTGAAGGGCTGAATGGACTACTCTTGCTCCTTGGGTCCAGTGTTTCTCTCTGTCCTGATCATTGCAGACACTGGGCCCAGCGCTCCCCGTGGACGGCATTCCCTGCAACACATTCCAAGTCACCCTCTGACAGTGCAGCACTCCCTCAATACTGACCCTCTGACAGTGCAGCACTCCCTCAGTACTGACCCTCTGACAGTGCAGCGCTCCCTCAATACTGACCCTCTGACAGTGCAGCACTCCCTCAGTACTGACCCTCTGACAGTGCGGCACTCCCTCAGT